>NC_068355.1:97760469-98045469 GCF_020536995.1 Dreissena polymorpha | reverse complement strand
GAGATTTTTGTATCCACAACCTTAACCGACCATTATATGTTCTGCCGACCCAAAACTTTTTATTATTGGTGCTCTAGAATGAGTTATCGATCATTTCTCTAAAATCGATCATTTTTACTTATTTAATTTTCAAATTAACAAAATATGACAAATACAATAATGATAAATAGAGAAAAGTAAAAATATGCAAGTAATTGCATATTCGTACTTATTTGGGGAGTCGAAAAAAAACATATACATGCTCAGCTGAACAACCTATCCTACGTTGCATGGCGATATTAGTGGAAAAAGTATGAGATTTACTGTCTGGCATCATAACATTTAGACATACGTTCTCACATATATATACATATATATATAAAGAAATGTCTTTAAAATAGACATTGAATTAATTAATAAGTCATTTTTTGTACTGAATTCTCAACAGCAGGACGCAACTTATTGGTGGCGTGTCGTCTCGGATCTCCGAATGTCGCTTCTTAGCTACTGACGAGAATTCTCGAATACTTGATAAATTACATACCATGACCCATAACTTATTTGAGATTGCCAGAGTTAATGAAAACGACTGCCATTTTTAATACTCTAATATAAAATACTCTAAAGTAGTAACTAACTTACCAAACCGTGAATTGCACCATCGAAATAAGTTGGATGGTGTCGCTTTGTGTGCCTAATTAAATTAATATTTTGTGTCTGTGAAGGAATGTTTTAATCTGATTATAATTAAGATACAATCCTTATCAGCGTTAATAAAGTTGTTTTGTTATGAAATATATGTATATACACTGTCTTTTACTTAATTTTAACTACGTTTTTAAATAACAAGGTACATTTTAATCCTCGCTAGTTATTATCATTTACCTCACCGTTGTTGTAAATGTCCCCTTCCGAAAGCATAAAACATTTCATATTACCGTAATATTGACTGTCAATTTTCCGGCTGCATACAATTATCGCTTAAATCTGTCACAACCCATCTTAAACAGTTACGATTAAAACACAGAAAATATGTCTAAACTTAAATGGCTGCATTTGTTTGCAGAAAACATATTGCATCAATGGATCGCACCCCAGGTCAAGTTAGCGAGGATTTCCTCACGTGTTCCCAGTGCCACGACGACTTCAATGACCCACGCGGACTGCCGTGCCTACACGCGTTCTGCAAGTCGTGCATATCGGATCACATCACCAAGGCAACCAAAGGTCAGAGGGCGCCAAAAGGTTTCGAGTGCCCGATATGTAAACGCTACGTGGACGCTCCGGACCCACATCAGCCGCCAACGGCATGGGCGGGATTGCTTCCCGTCAGCCATCTACTGACCAGTTTAATGGACAGCGTCCGGCTGAGAAATGACGTCAGCAAGTGTGACCCATGCTTCCGGCGAAAGGATAAGGTCATTGCTGCCAAGTGGTGCAAAGAATGCGCAGAGGCCCTGTGTGAACAGTGTGTCTCCTTCCATCGGTCCTTGAAATATTCTCAAAACCATACGCTGATGGAGTTTGAAGAACTCCGGCAGCAGCCAATCAAAAACACGCTGCCAAGACCACCGTGCCCGGAGCACGAGAACACGACGCTCGGCTTCTTCTGTGAGGATCATCAGAAGGTATGCTGCTCTTCCTGTGTGACTGTAGATCATCGGAAATGCTCTCATGTCACTACCAGCGTCGATGCTGCGGCAAAATATAGGAATGAAGTCGATGTTTTGACAGAGAAACTGCGTCACCAAAATGGTTGGTCTGGCAGGATCATGGAAAATCGACAGCATAGCTTAAAACTCCTCGACGATGCGGAGAGTCAACTTAAGAGTCAAATTCTTGGCATCCGAGCGCAGTTTGACGACCTGCTTCGTACACAAGAGAAGAAAATGCTCGAAGAGTTGAAAATGCTAAAGTCCAAGGAGAAACAGCGCTACGAGAGAGAGATCACAAAATGTGAAGAGATGGTCAGCACAACCGGAAACGCGCTCAACATTCTCAAGAACTCCACCCAGCATGGCACGGACTCGGATATCCTCATGTCCGTCAACAGCGTAAAGAAAGAAGCGAAGAACTGCGATCGACATCTCTCGGAAATATCCCGAAGCCTGACGGACATACTGCTTTTGTTCACCCCTGACCGTCAGCTCTCGCAAGTGATGGGGACGCTGAAGGAGATCGGCAAGATCTCGTTCAGTCATACGCACGTGCACGTTCAGCCGCCGTACAATCTCTCTGTTCAAAACTCGATCATGGAGTCCGACCCGGAAATGGAAAGATTTACGCCGGAGTCGCCGAGCCTTCACGAGAAAGATAAACCGAAAAGTATCAAGCTTCCAATCGACGAAACGCCCCGCTCATCTCGCATGTCGCAAGTGTCCCAGACGTCCAGGCGATCTCGCCGCTCGCCGCAGATAAATTCTACCCGACAGTCTCCCCTTATGACATCTAGCCGTCACTCCTCCAACATATCGTCCACTCGCCAGCATTCGTCAAGCTTCCTGAACGACACCCCGCGGTCGAAGGGCTCCAAGACCTCCGAGCTCTTCCATCAAACGGTCGTGGCTATTGAGGACGAGTCGCATCACCGCTCCGGTGATAGGCTGCTGTCTCCCATGACCCCGATGGGCAGATCGTCACAACGCAAAAGCGAGATAAGCCCGGCGGCATTAGAGTTCTTCTTCAAGGTAAACAGTGGCGTTCCCGTTATGCATCTTTCATTAAAACACACATCATGCATGTCTTTTTGTTGTACACGAAACATATATACTGCAAAATTTAATTACCTCTGTGCTATTAGTTGGATGTCCATACGTACGGCCAAGTTGTATAAAAGCTTCTTAAGTTCTTATTGATCTTATTGAACGGTCATCAGAGTATCATGGATATAACAATACCATTTATTGGTTGCAGGATACTGGTCATGTGCATACTTCGTTGTTGTCTAATTACACATTTATAGAACTTATTTCCCCCCCCCCCCCCCATTTGGGTTTCTAATCAAAATGATTCCGCTCCCATTGCCCCACTGCAGGCTCGGACAGCCCAGGACCGCGAGAACTGCATTCTCACAGGCGCAACATATCTTGGTGACGGTCGCATCGTTCTCGTCGACCAGATGCTGCGGAAACTAAAGCTCTTCGACCAGAACTACCACTGGGTAGGCGAGAAGGTTCTTCCGGGACGCCCATATGATATCGTGAACGTAACCGACAACGAGATCGCCGTCACGTTCCCTAGGGAAAAGAGAATCCAGGTGTTCGCAGGTCTGTGTTGATTAAGAAAGTCATACGTTTATTACAATTATAAATTAAATCAAACCCGCCCAAAAGTATTTTTACAGAAACATATCTTAATTCTTGATTATTTTTGGACAACTTAGATAAGATTAACACTTAAAAGGCATTTCGAAGTTGAGTACGGTATTATATATTATTTTAAATAATAATATTTGACACGCTGAATGATGTTGATCCTGTGTTATAAAATACTGTTATGTCATTTTTGAGCATATCACGCCCATAATTTTTAAAAGTAAAACATAATTTAATATATACACAATCATTTCGTGTAATGCAGTGCGCCAAACTGACTTCCTACCGACGTTCACGATCGCCACGGGCGCCAAGTGCTGGGGTCTGGCTTACAACGCCATTCACAAACGCTTTGCCGTCTGCTGCTACACGCAGCCGCCCTGTGTGAAGATATTTTCCCGGAGCGACGGCCGAGAGATAAAGTCGCTCACGCGTGACCGCACCGGCGTGGAACTCTTCTTCTTCCCGGATTACGTGGCTATGGACAGTGCAGGTAGGCTAACTAGAGTCCAATATATAATTTATTAAAATGGTTGCTAGGTTTAAAAATGTGATGTCGGTGGAAAAGTTAGCTGTTTTTCAGCGGCCTCTTCTTCATTACAATACCAAGATGCAAATCAACGCCTTGTATTGTTAAAGGTCTAGGCTACGTAAACAAAATATCTGTATGTATAGAAATTTAGCTTGAATCAGTGACAAAAATTGACTATACTACCGTAATAGTTACATGTAATTTAAGCAAGAGAAGATTGGTTATTTTCAATCTTTAATACAACAGCTATTAACAAAATGACCGCATACCAGGCCTTCAGATACACGTGTAACTAGTGTTTACTTGTTTATCGTCGTGCAGGTCGGAACGTGTTCGTGACAGACAAGTACAAGAAGTCAGTGATAGGCCTAACGGTGGACGGCGAGAAGCGCTGGGAGGTCAGCATCCACGGGCTCACCAACCCGCGCGGCATCTGCATCGTCGGGACCAAAATATACGTCGCCGGCTGCAGGTCGCACAAGTAAGGAGACTTTAAAATACAAGCTTGACCTTATTGGAGTCATTAATATGGGTAATTTGACGTTTTTTATGCTTTCCGTATAGAGAAATATCAGTAAATTAAAACTGATAATTTCACTGTTTCAAACAGTGAAAATTATCAGTGAAATTTATCGATAATTTTCACTGTTTACTGTAAATTAAGTCATTTTTTTTGACGAAACGACGTCATTATTCCAGCGAAATTCTTTAGTTAAACTCTTTAACAATGTATATTAACTGTGAAAAAAAGCATAAAATAAAAAGAAAATGTGTTGGATTCGGTGGAATATCGATTTTAATTCACCCGTGATCATAGAAAATATATTTTTTCACTTGTGGCTGCGCCACTCGAGAAAATATCATTTTCTATGATCACTCGTGAATTAAAATTGATAATCCACCGAATCCAACAAATATCCTCTATGTAGCGTACATCAACGAGTGATGAACCTGTATATCAACCGTGCTCTGTCTGTCGCATAAAAAACAGATCGGGGATGTAGGATCATTGAATTAATTATTTTTAGATTTAAGCAAAACATAAATTGATCCAGTCAGGGAGGACTATATACGTTTCAAACGCGGTGTATAACCGATGCGGTGCTTATATACCTAATTGTACAAACTCTTCTTTCATAAATTCTTCTTACGACATGAATGCAAGCATCCGAATTTCACGAGTTTATCTCGCTCCAACAGAAATGCAACATTCGAATACAAATTGTTTGTTTCAAAGATTGTAAGCAATGCACTGTTTATTTACCGTGTTTTTCGGCATAGCTGTTTAACGTCACTTTTGACCTTAGATAACCTTCATTCATGATAGGTCCGAAATAAATAAACCCAAATTGTGCATTGGCTAATAATACAAAAATCATCGTAAACATTGGTAGTCTGGTTCCCAGACTAAAACATTGGATGCATATCATTTGAACTGAAATATGAATATATTGTAAATTACAATAAATTAAAAACTGTCATGATACAAAACATCCTCTAAACATTACATCGAAACGTTTTTCCTCAGTTTACGAAGCAGTATAGCATTAATCAAATGTCTCTACAATTAAAAGAATCTATTGTTTACTTGCCGTAGCGGCCCCACTAAACACTACAAAAACAGGCTAGATTGCACTTTACCGGTACGCAGTTGTTTACCACTATCGACAAAGCGGGGGTTTGGGGGCGGTAGCCTACGATACTAAGGAAATATATAGATGTTAGAAATATATCTGTCTTTGATTTATTATAATCCATATTTGCGTGTTTTAGTGTAAATATGTTTCTTTGTACTTTGTTTTGTTCATTTTTTATATAAAGTTCTGGGGTTTTTTTTGCAAAAAATTCATATCACTATGATGCTTGCAATATTGAATCTTTTATGTTGACATTCTACTAACATCTGTACACATTATAACACATTATATTTATTTAATTCCAACATTATGTTCATAGTATTTCAGTGGCGAATATGTTTTCTATTCGTATTGAAACTAATGTATTATTCGTTCAATTATGAAAACCAAGTAATTACACTACTTATTGACAATAAAACATACAATTTCACCTCTTCTTGTTCTTCATTTTTATTTGTTAATACATTAAAATATATTCTCTTATTATCACTCACTACCTTCATTAAAATACATGGTCGCTTCATTCCATCTCCTTTTACTGGTCGCAAACATTACAACATCAACGCCGTATATCTTTTTAAAGATATTTCTTGTTTCTAGATGACGGGATCTCCGAAAGTTATTTTGTGTAATAACTTGTGAAATTAGCAATCATTTTTGAATTTAAATAATATGATGGCCTAGTATAGACGTAATACGTTGTTAAGTTACCTGAACAATATACATTTCTATTTCTTTCCTGCACAGCGTGATGCTACTGACGACGGACGGCGAGCAGTTGGGCGAGGTGATAGTGGAGGGCATCTCCTTCCCGAACAAGATCTGCCTCAGTCCGCGCGCAGACCGCCTGCTCGTCACTCAGTTCCAGGGTACGCTGATCGACATCGAGCGCAACACGGTGAAAATCTACAGAGTTGATTGAGAAGGAAACCCGGAATCTCTAGATCGTTTCAGATTTGGTTAATGAAATTATGTCCCCTTTTTCTCGAACTGTGATTTTATATGTTTGTGTGTGTTATCTGTTATGCATCTTCATTGTTTATAAATCGGTTCATTTTGCAGGTGATTTGTGATAATATTAAAAAACGTTGTAAATACATTTGTGCCTATGTGGTGTTAGGGTTAATTGACAATAGTTTTATTTGTATACGAATGATCGTTGAACTGTTTAACAATATCCTATTTAAAGTCACGTTAATAAGTATCCACATTATAATGTAGTATCTGAGTGTGTCATGAAGTGTTCTGTATCCTAGTTACAAAGATCTGTTATTATTGACAGCTCTTTTTTAGTGTGCACTGCTATGAAATTGAATGTTTATTCTTCAACTAGACAAGTATATATAGTACACGGTATCGTGTCCATGTTATTGAGGCAAGCTATAAGGAGATTATACATATACTTGAATAAATTGTTGTTATTCTTTCATTGGGCATAATTTGTTGTAAAAAAAATCATGTAGATTTACACATGCAATCGAGATACATCGCCTAACTCTGGGATTATCCGTACGATAGGCAGAATGAAGCAATAAATCGTCTGCTGATCCAGAGTGGTACACGAGGTAGAAACTTAAACTCATAGTTGCAGGTAACCCACTTTTTGCGTTTATTACAAGATTACTAAATTGTTGCAACCCGCCAAATAATTCCCGCTGAATTTGGATTCTCATGCTTTTGTGACATAACATAACCAAAATATGCCTGGTCGCACGGCACAGAAACGGCTTTCAGCGAGTAAAACCGAGCCATCAGCTGCAGAAACTAGCCCCAAAAAGATGAAAGAGACAAAGGTTGATGCGGATGGAAAGTTCAAAATTACTATCGAACACTGGTAATATTATTCAAATATCACTCAATCACTTTGCTTACATAAATAATGAGGCTGTCATGTTGACGTCAAACGCATGCGCTGCGAGTATTTTGTTTCACTTACATTACTACGCTAGAAAAAACTATAGGCGCTCGATGCCAATGTTTTATTTATTTTTTATATATATTTTTTAAATTATTTTGTCAATCAATAAAATAAAAATCTTCCTGTTGAAACTGAAAGTAGATAGAGAAAGAGCGAGGTTCCCGGCCTGCACGCGCATTTCAATAAGCAAGCGGGTGACAGCGATTTAATTATTCATAATGACGCACTTCCGTTGCTTTAGAAAATGGCAAGTGATTTACCTTGTCAATATCTATGTACATTGTCGAACTTTTTTTTAAGATGTTTTGTCGGAAGATTTTTATTGATTTAGTATGTGTATGCATTATAACAAACAACGGGTAACTAAAAACAAAATAATTAGTTCTGGCTACCATAACTTTAAATGTCACGTTTTTATGATTTTTGACTGGCGTGACTTTATAGTTATGGACCAACCCCATTAGGAAAGTCAACCAGAAATTCCCGAAAAGTTGACAGTTAACAAAGACCGGTCCAAAACAGCTTATAAATGCAGTTATTGGCCCAAATCAACCACTTGATCGGAAAGATTGACATTTTTCACATTAAACTGATATATTCTTTCACAAAATACTATCTTAAACATTTAAAATTTATCTATCCTGCTTTTACATATCGAGAAAAACAGCAATGTGACAGACTTACTTGAAATGCGAATCTCCGGAGATTTCACGGTCATATGACGTTATTTCTTTTTTTTAGTAACATACCATGTGCTCAAATGTTTTAAAATTCAAAATGACATTTCCCGGTATTTTAGATTATTCTGGCTTGTTTTGTAAACAAATTGTAGTGTAAATACGAACTCAAAGTAAATATTATTTAAAACTACCTGATTCACACTGAAATCAGTCTTATAATCAACCAGACGTAAGTTGTTTATCACAAATAATAGATTTCAGAAAACGAAAGTAATGTTTACAATTTCAGCAAAATATGTCAGGGTTCGCCAAAACCGTCGGTCCGCCGGTCCTGACCGGCACATTTTTCTAAGGACCGACAAGTGATTTAAGATTATCGGTCCTACTGACCGACACAATCGGATGAAAAATGGTTTAAAAAAGATCCTCAAAGTGTATAATATGCTATTGGATTAATAGAAGGTAAATGCTTTTTGTTCAACTTCTGTCAAAATCCTTTTTTTCTTACCTTCATTTTGATGTTTTGATGTTTAAAGTTGGATTAGAATTGACTATCATATTCACATGCGAGTTCAAAATCAACGGTCTTTGTTAAAAACAGCAACCGTGTGCGTCCGCCATTTTATTTGTTCCATTTAATTTCTCCACAACAAAAAACCGCATGAAAACTTGTTTCAACAGGCATTTGTGAGCATTTCTGTTAAATAGTTTCATTTTTATATTGTTCTGGGAAGGATATATTTTAATTTACACACCAATAATTTCTGAAATCAAAATTAGATTTTTCACCCGATGTACTATATTTCGGATATTTTAAAATTCGGACATAGGGATATTTATGTTTTGATTTGTTGTTGATAGTTTGTAGCAATATGTTTTGTGTTATTTCAGACAAAAAGAATGGATGGTGGTAATTATCATGGGCCTTTCAGTCAAGAAATAGGTGTGAAAGACATTCATTTAATTGAACCTGGAAATCAACCACCTCAGCTAAGAGAAAATATTTTAACAATAGGTGTTGTTTTAGAACTTGTGAAATCGGCTAATAAACAGAAATTGAAGTCATCCAAATTTGTGTGAATGGGTGTGTGCAATTAAGTCAAACTTGATTGGATGTCACCCTAACTTTTGCAAGAACACGGATTTGTAGAGCTGTGCAGGCTAAAAACAGTTTGACAAAAAGAAGTCTAAAAAGATACCTTTGGTTTATATGTGGTTTATTATTTATATAATAATTGTTTAATTATATCGACTTTGGACATGTTTTTATGTATTTTAATGTGATCAAAACCAATAAACATCAAAAAGGTACTCTCTTTTGTTGTGTTTTGCTGTTATAGTTTAGTCGGACAGTGGGACTGACAGAAACTGAATCGGACTGACAAAAATTTCAAGTCTGTCAGTCCGAATGACTGACAGATTTTTAAAGTTTTGGCGAACCCTGATATGTCAAGGTCGATCCGAAAGTATCCAAATGAAAACTCGTCATGTGACAAAGCGACAATGGCGTCAAAATTGTGAATTTCAGACTGATGAGTTATTTTCGTATATTATAGATGCATTTGAACCTTAAAATATTCCCAAATGCAGTAATTTTTATTCATACTAGTATATCATCGCTGTCGTTCTCAAACCTCGTAGCTACAAAATGCCAACTTTTCAGGAGAGAGAAAAAAACGTCTCATTTTTTTATAACGATGTTTTAGAAATTGAAATTCTGTAAAAATACCAAACAAATGAAGCTGCAAAATACAGTATAAGCTGTAGACGCGCAAGTCATACTGATAAGTCATACTGACAGTCAGACATGTTAGCTACGATATTTTGTCACCACAGTTTTGTCATTTTTATGAGGTACAACAATTCGTCCTGATAGGAAACCTCGTAGTTGAAAAAAAAACACAAAAAAAAAACTTTTTTGTCAAATTTGTCCAAACGAAACGACGTACCTATAGGTGAAATGGCGTCGCTACGACTTTTCGCCGGGAAAAAAGCCAACAATCATTCTACAACATTTCGTCACGTGGCTTTTTCATGGGCTCTGATTGGCGTAGAGCTACAAGATATAGCACAAAACACGCGCCAGACTTAATATATTCGGAAAAGACGAAAAAAATATTTTGAAAATTTTGGAGCTACGAGGTTTGAGAACGACAGGGACGATATGTAGAAATGTATCCAAGAAAATGATCTTTCTTTGATTTATAGTGTGACATAAATATGTTATGACTCTGGTTAACTTTCAATACGGGGTTGGCTTCAGCGTACAGGTCTGTCAATACTATATAAACTGTACGCTGAAGTTTCTTTAGCTACAAAATAATAATAAAAATAATAATAAAAAATAAAACATTGACATTGTGTCTGGACTCTCATCCGCCCAGAAAGACACCATTCTTGATGTATTTAAAGGAGATAAAAACAGAGAACTCTGTAACAATCTGTGTTCTGATAGCATGTTGTTGTTTGTGCAAGACTGTGAATATAAGTTAATGCTTTCCTGTGTCATTTAAAGCTGACAAAAGTTAAACAAAGACATAATAATACCATTCTCCAATTGGTATAATTCACAACTTGATTTTTCCCAATTTGAAGATTTCGCGACTCGTTTTTTCCAATTTGGTGATTTCACGAAGCAAAAAATTCCCAATGGCATGGGTACCGGACCTGTTCCCAATTGGGTGAAAAAAATCACTGCATGGTATTGTTGAAAACGCATTTAGAATCTATTATTGACATACCATAATTATACCGCTGAATATCTTCATAATTATAACATATTTCTGGTCTAAAAAAAATCCAGTTCACCTAGTTCATGCGATAGCGTCTATATGATATAACGATTATTTTACTGGCCACTTACTGGCCCTGATACCTTGCGGGTTGGAATGCAATGCATTAAAGTGTGGCCACACTTCCACTGCTAGAACGACCGCTTGTTAAAAACTATACTTTTACATGTTAAATGTTCAATTTCAAAAAAAATTTAAAATGGTGTGGCCAAAACGAATATCAGGATAGGGAAAAATGATACTATTATGAACTTAAATATACTAGTACACAAACAGGAATATGGAAGTAATTACTAAATATGAGAACATACTTAAGTACAAACGCTCTGTCGCTGGCAATCATCTGAAAATAAAAGGTGCACGCACAAACTGTTTGATGTCAAGAGTTGAGTGTAAAACTGTTCTATCTATCAAGCCTTTTCATAAGAAATAAAATTGTTTCATGCTGAACACACAGTAAAACAGTGTTACAAAGATGCAGTCATGTTTCCAATGTTCTGGTGGTATGATCAAATCAGCCAATGGAATAAATGAAGTGTATTCATTCGTGTCTAGCCGCGGAAAATTTTATTTGAATTTTATTGGACACTTACAAAGGTCAGGTAAGGTCAAAAGTGACGTTAAACAGCTACGCTAAAAAAAAACTTTGGTCATGTAAATCATTGACGAGATTTCTGGAAATTTGATTCGCATTATATTTTTTTTGTTTTGCCCCAAAAAAAGGTCCGTTTGGGGTCTCCTTTTTTTTGGCTTTCTGGTACTAGAATGGAAGGCTACTTAAGCTTATTATAAGAAATACATGTATATATATGCTTTGTTTGCTTGATATTTCATCTTATGAGAACGAAAATGAACGATTTTTTTTTTTTTTTTTTTGTGTGACCCCAATAATAAGTTGAGGGTCGGCGCCAATTGGGGAGTCACAGTCGGGAGACCCGAAACGGGCCTAATTATTTTTTTTGCCTTACCTCACAAATGGTTATCGTCAGATAATCTAAACAGAATAACTTTACTCCACAATTTTAAATAATCAGGAGCTGTGCTCATGAACCTGACATATTAAACAACAGAGCATTGACTGGAAATTTCGTATTCATGACTGTTAAATTGACCGTCCATAAAGAGCTATCTCAAAGGCAAGGTTTTTGGAAGTGCTGAGAAATTACTTCTCCATAATGTGTCGTCAAAATTGTGTTTTATTTTGTGAACTTCATTTGTGTTGCAGCAAATCCTGACAGGTGTTCAAGCGCAAGGCCTCCGACCTCGTTGAGGCTTTGCGCGAGGAGTTTGGGGAGTTTGAGGTCGAGTATAATCCCTCAGCCCCCAGAAAGGGCAGCTTTGAGGTGGTTGTGCAGCAGTCAGGAAAAGATGGTGAGAGGTTTTCACAAATGCTTTGTTGAATCGGAAATGAACATGTTAACATAACATCTTCTTTAGGAAAAAAACGATCCATGCTTAACAAAGTTATGCTACCTTCATAGATTGGTCTATCTGTAGGCTCATCCATTCTAGCATTCACTTAAAAAGACAATGTATAAAGTGTTCAGTTAGGTTTTTAGAATAGAACATATGTTGTATAAGTGGTTAGAACAAGCTACATGTACTATGAAAATGCATTGCTTAAGGGCAGGTTAATACAGGCCCTTTTTATATGTTATTGATAATGTTACTTTAACAAATTTCAGTCCTAGTTTGAAGTCTTTGTAACAGGAATTGCTGGTTTTAATTTTTTTAATCAATGTAATAATGCTATAATTTTGCAAAAATTTTGGCATGGTGGGATTTGCATGTGCATTAATAACACTTCAATACTGTGCTACAAGAGCTATCCATCTTTTTTTCTATTGAGATGTGACAATCTGGACTGGCTTGAAGAAGGGCCCTCCAAGGAAGCTGAAATTCCCAGAGGTTGAGGAAGTTGTCAAGGAGATGAAACAAGCTGGCTTGTAACTTGTCTGAAGTAATGGAGGTGACTAAGAACTAATACAAACTAAGAAGTGACATATTCACATTGAAAATGTAACACTTTTAGCATTTCCCTGAGATTCCTTAAAGATTAATGCTTGTGTATCAGTAGATGTGTAGTGTTATTGTCCACTACCAGTTTCACTGGAGGGGACTTATGGTTTGCGCTCTGTGCGTCTGTGAGTCTGTCTGTCACACTTTTCTGGATCCTGCGATAACTAAAAGTTCTTCATATGTTTTTATGAAACTTGAAACATGGTCAGATGGCAATATGTTGATTACGCATGTCTTTTCATTTTGTTCTTACGTCAAGAATTCTGGTTTCTATGGCAACAATTAATTTTTTTTATGTCAATGGTGGAGCCGGCAGGGGACATATATTGCTTGGCAATAGTCTTATGTCTGTCTTCGAAGAAGAGAGGGTATACACTTGGAGACATTTCTAACACAACATGTATTCAAATCAATATAGCTCCCTGATTTTATTGAAATTTGGTCTGAAACTAATTCAACACATATCTAATACTTCATGAAAATTGAATTGAAATTGATCAACATTAAAATATCCCAATTTGACCAGACTCCTTTTCCTAAAATTGCTGGAAAAACCCTGAATTGAGGTCACAAGGTCAAAGGTAAAGGTAATTTCACAATAAGTGTGAAAATTGTTTACGATCAAGAACTCGTCGATCAATTTGTCAATTGGCTTGACCTATGTCACAATTATTGTGAAAATTGTGTAGGATCAATAACTTGTCAACCAATTGATGCAGGGGTTTTTCCAGTCATTTTGGGAAATGGAGTCTGGTCAAATTGGGATTTTTTAATCGATAAAAGTGGCAAATTTGGGGAATTTGTTTTCAACAAAAATGACCAAATTGGGAATTAAAAATAAATAAATATATATACAAGTCTTTTCGTGGTCATTTTGGATCAATATTAATCTATTATGCTTATATATTTTGTAGGTTGTTTAAAAAATACATCGAGATATAGAGTCTAATAATCATAAGTCATAAATAAGACACTTCTTTCTGAAAAAAATGTACTGGATAAATGGTCAAGGTCACTCGTGAAAATTGTTTCCGATCAATAACGTGTCAAGGAATTGTTCAATGCCTTGGACAGTAGATGACCCCTATTGAAATTGGGGTCACTAGTTCAAAGCCCTTTTTGGCTGGGCATATGTCTATGACCCCGAAACTCTTGAGTCTTGTTTAATGTTTTTGTATGAAAGTTACAATTTCGTGCCTTAATGTATAGAGCATTTTCCTTCAGGTTGTGCTGATGGTCGACATTTCTGCAGGAACCAGGACCATGAAGCAGGCAGTTCAAGGGAGGATAACTCCAGGCTGTCCACTGATATATAAAACTGGACTGTAGCTTACATCTTGACCACCAGAACAACACATTTCTATAAGATGATGTAGTTCAGTTTTTTTTCTTTGTTGGAAATTACAGTTATGTGCGCAACAGGTCTTCTGTGTCAATACCTTGTAGGATGAGTGATATGTGTGAAGTTAATTACTCATGATTTCTTCTTCTTTGTTGATAGAAAATTTACTGTAATGATGATGGTATTTTAAAATACAGTTCCCACTTTCCAAATATTGTCTAAATATATATTATGTTATAAAGCACAAATCTAGAAAAATCATTATTATATCATATTAATTAGTATTGTGAATTTTATACTGAACTAAATTTATTGTCCCCTACCGGTTTCTCCTGAGGGGACTTATGGTTTGCGCTCTGTCTGTTTGCGCTCTGTCTGTCAGTCAGTCTGTCACACTTTTTTGGATCCTGTGATAACTTTAAAAGTTCTTAATATTTTTTCATGAAACTTGAAACATGGATAGATGGCAATATGGACATTATGCACGTCATTTCATTTTGTTCCTACGTCAAAAATTCTGGTTGCTATGGCAACAAATAGACTAGAATTACTGCTGAAAATGGTGGTTTTCTGGATCCTGCGATAACTTAAAAAGTTCTTAATATTTTTTTATGAAACTTGAAACATAGATAGATGGCAATATGGACATTATGCACGTCTTTTTATTTTGTTCCTACGTCAAAAATTCTGGTTGCTATGGCAACAACAAAAATTCTGACAATGGTGGAATTTCTGACAATGGTGGAGCCGGTAGGGGACTATATTGCTTGGCAATAGTCTTGTTTTTCATGCTATGTTAATTTCACTGGATATACTTGTAAATAATTAAAGAATGTGTTTTTGTAAAAATATATTGTTTGTGATGTCCAAACTCTTAGATTCAGCATCCTAATATTAGAACTAAGAGAATTTTCAGTCATAGTTCTTTTTAATTATCCCCGCTGCAAAATTTTTTGGAGGGGATATAGTAATTGGTCCGTCTGGCTGAAACTTTGTCCGGAGCATAACTCCAAATCTATTAAATGGATTTACTTTAAACTTTGAATATAAACAGATGGCAACTAGGAGAAGTGCAGTGACCAAGAACCATAACTCTATCTACCTTAGTTTTTGAAATATCTCCCCTTTTATATAACTTTAAAGTAAATTTTTGTCCGGAGCATAACTCTAAATATACTAAAGGGATTTACTTGAAACTTTAAATATAAACAGATGGCAACTAGGAGAAGTGCAGTGACCAAGAACCCAAACTCTATCTACCTTAGTTTTTGAATTACTTACCCTTTTATATAATTTTAAAATAAATTTTTGTCCGGAGCATAACTCTAAATCTACAGAAGGGATTTACTTGAAACTTGAAATATAAACAGATGGCAAAGAGGAGAAGTGCAGTGACCAAGAACTACAACTCTATCTACCTTAGTTTTTGAATTATCTCCCCTTATATATAATTTTAAAGTAAATTTTTGACTGGAGCATAACTCTACTTGAAACTTGAAATATAAACAGATGGCAAGTAGGAATAGTGCAGTGACTAAGAACCATAACTCTATCTACCTTAGTTTTCGAATTATCTCCCCTTTTATATAACTTTAAAGTAAATTTTGTCCGGATAATAACTCCAAATCTATTCAATGGATTTACTTTAAACTTAGAATGTAAACAGATAACTCTAAATATACTAAAGGGATTTACTTGAAACTTGAAATATAAACAGATGGCAACTAGAAGTGCAGTGACCAAGAACCACAACTCTATCTACCTTAGTTTTTGAATTACTTCCCCTTTTATATAATTTTAAAGTAAATTTTTCTTAGGAGCATACATAACTCTAAATCTACTGAAGGGATTTACTTGAAACTTGAAATGTAAACAGATGGCAATGAGGAGAAGTGCAGTGACCAAGAACCACAATTCTATCTACCTTAGTTTTTGAATTATCTCCCCTTTGATATAAGTTTAAAGAAAATTTTTGTCCGGAGCATAACTCTAAATCTACTGAAGGGATTTACTTGAAACTTTAAATATAAACAGATGGCAAGTAGGAAAAGTGCAGTGACCAAGAACCATAACTCTATCTACCTTAGTTTTTGAATTATCTCCCCTTTTATATAATTTTAAAGTAAATTTTTGTTGTCCGGAGCATAACTCTAAATCTACTGAAGGGATTTACTTGAAACTTAAACAGATGGCAAGTAGGAGAAGTGCAGTGTCTAAGAACCATAACTCTATCTACCTTAGTGTTTGAATTGTATCCTTTTATTTAATTTCAAAGTAAATTTGTGTCCGGAGCATAATGAATTATCTCCCTTAATTTGTTTTAACAAATATTATTCTACTCTCTAAAACAAATGTTGTCGTACAAGCAAACACACTTCGGCGGGGATTTGGCACTACTGTGACAAGCTCTTGTTTTAAAAGATAACACAGTTGTTCTAGCTTAATGTGAACCCCTTTCTTAAAACATTATGTATACTGGAATTACCTCAGACATCTTTTTATATGCAGGCACAATTTTTTCCTGCATTTGGGATTTGCATCATTCTAAGATAAAAATTTCAAAGGTTAAACCCCATTTTTAGCTCACATGAGCACAATGTGCTCATGTTTCGCTTTTGTGATTGACTTTTGTCCGTTGTGCGTCGTGTGGCATCATCATTTGCCATGTTAACACTAGAGGCCACATTTATTGTCGGATCTTCATGAAATTTGTCAGAAGATAGGTCTCAATGGTATCTTAGATGAGTTTGAAAATTGTTACGTTTGCTTGAAAAACATGGCCACCAGGGGGCAGGGCATTTTTTTATATGGCTATAGTAAAACCTTATTATTACTCTAAAGGCTACATTTATTGTACGATCTTCGTGAAACTTGGTGAGAAGATTCATCTCAATAATATCTTAGACAAGTTCAAAATGATGCCGGTTGATTGAAAAACATCGCCGCCAGAGGGCAGGGCATTTTTATGTCCCCCACTATAGTAGTGGGAGACATATTGTTTTTGCCCTGCCCTGTCTGTTGGTTGGTCTGTTGGTTGGTTGGTTTGCGCCAACTTTAACATTTTGCAATAACTTTTGCTATATTGAATATAGCAACTTGATATTTGGCATGCATGTGTATCTCATGGAGCTGCACATTTTGAGTGGTGAAAGGTCAAGGTCATTCTTCAAGGTCAGAGGTCAAATATATGTGGCCAAAATCGCTAATTTTATGAATACTTTTGCAATATTGAAGATAGCAACTTGATATTTGGCATGCATGTGTATCTCATGGAGCTGCACATTTTGAGTGGTGAAAGGTCAAGGTCATCCTTCAAGGTCAGAAGTCAAATATATGTGGCCCAAATCGCTTATTTTATGAATACTTTTGAAATATTGAAGATACCAACTTGATATTTGGCATGCATGTGTATCTCATGGAGCTGCACAATTTGAGTGGTGAAAGGTAAAGGTCATCCTTCAAGGTCAGAGGTCAAATATATGTGGCCCAAATCGCTTATTTTATGAATACTTTTGCAGTATTGAAGATAGCAACTTGATATTTGGCATGCATGTGTATCTAATGAAGCTGCACATTTTGAGTGGTGAAAGGTCAATGTCATCCTTCAAGGTCAAATATATGGGTCAAAATTGCTCATGTAATGTCACTTCTGCAATATTGAAGCTAGCAATTTTATATTTGAAATGCATGTGTATCTCATGGAGCTGCACATTTTGAGTGTTGAAGGGTCAAGGTCATCCTTCGTCAAACGTCATATAGGGGGACATTGTGTTCCACAAACGCATCTTGTTCCTTATATGGCTTCAGTAAAACCTTGTTAACACTCTAGAGGCCACATTTATTGTCCAATCTTCATGAAACTTGGTCAGAAGATTTCTCCCAATGTTATCTTAGACAAGTTCGGAAATGGTTCCGGTTGCTTGAAAAACATGGCCACCAGGGGCAGGGCATTTTTCCTTATATGGCTATAGTAAAACCTTGTTAACACTCTAGAGGCCACATTTATTGTCCAATCTTCATGAAATTTGGTCAGAAGATTAGTCTCAATGATATCTTGGATGAGTTCGAAAATAATTATGTTTGCTTGAAAAACATGGCTTCCAAGGGGCGGGTCATTTTTCTTTATATGGCTATATTAAAATCTTGTTAACACTCTAGAGGCCACATTTACTGTCCGATCTTCATGAAACTTGGTCAGAAGATTAATCCCGATAATATCTTGTACGAGTTAAAAAATGATGCCGGTTGGTTGAAAAACATGGCTGCCAGCGGGCGGGGCATTTTTCCTTATATGGCTATAGTAAAACCTTGTTTACACTCTAGAGGCCACACTTATTTTCCGACCTTCATGAAACTTGGTCAGAAGATTTGTGCCAATAATATCTTGTTATCTCAGGTGAGCGACTTTGGGCCTTTCAGGCCCTCTTGTTTTAATTTGATTCTTGATTTTTTACTGGAGCTTTGTAGTTCCAATGTTTACATTTATCAATATAAAGCATTTAATGACAAACTTCAAAGCATGCCAAAATCTATGAAAAGGCCCCTTTAAGTTACCTAAAATTTGGATTAAAGTGTCTGGCATTTCCCGACAAAACATTAAGTGATTCGGAAGGATGTACATAGAGTCGGAATGTATGAAAACTTAAAATTGGACATACAGAGAAAGCAGTGACTCTTGAAGAACATACAAAAATTGTTAGCATAAATTACTTGTTAAGACGGAGGTTTTTCACTAAAATAGTGTACTTAACATGCAGATCTTGCTTGGAATTACACTCCTATTTAAATTAATTTAATTCGGACGCAAAATGATTAAAACCTATTTCTGTGGATTGCCTGGTTTCTTGAGAAATGCATAATAATTAATCTTTATTTCATTGGTCATCATGTTAAAACAAATCCATGACCATGATAACTGAAATGACTAAAATGCGTTATCGCCGATTTATCCATGTAACAACCATACAAACAATGTTGATCTTGGCAGTATTTTATCTATCACATAATTGCCAAATAATGACCAAAAGAGACCATTTTCAAAGCACTTAACACAATTTACAGATGAAACATATCCCTCCAGGTCTCCAACTGTTTCAAAGTGACTGAACTACCACCACACACGACCACCAGAGCAGTTTTCACCTCCCCGAGTTTGCCCTCCTTCTGAAGGCCCTTGATAACGTCTCCGTACACTGCAGCCAGACTGGCCCCACACGCAGGCTCAACCAGATAGCGATGGTCATCTACAGACAAAAAAAGAGTTGTGGAATATCTATCTAAGAAGCGGTCTTTCTCAACGGACAAGAGTAACGGAACATAAATTTGAGCTCTTTAACCTTTCTGTTTCAAAGAGTTGTTATCGATAATTTTCACTGCTATACAGTCAAATGACGTCGTTTTCATGACGTTACGACCTTTTTATTTCAACAAATGATACAATAAAATTAAATAAATCGTACAAACACGTCACTGTTTATTTAAATGTTTCTGGTACTAAACATGTTTCGGCCGTAGCCTTCATCAGTAGTACATTTTTTTTAACAAGAGTTCCGCGGTCGGAGATGACCGCATTGAAGCCGGATTTTTGATTTAAATGACAGGAAAGTACCTTTCGTGTTTTTGTCAATGCAATACTTAAATTACTGAAATATTGTTCAAAGGTCAAAATGTTGAGATTCTAGGTCCAAGCATACCAAAGTTACAACAATTTTAACATTTTAACATTTAAGTTCACAGTGACCTTGACCTTCAAATGAATGACATTGAAATGAATGACCTTGAAATGACCAGTGGTCATCTAAGTGTGCTTGCAAACCTTTACGTCAAGTTTGAGATTCTAGGTCCAAGCATACCAAAGTTATAACAATTTTAACATTTTAACATTGAAGGTCACAGTGACCTTGACCTTCAAATGAATGACATTGAAATGAGCAGTGGTGATCTTCTAGTACTGGCCAACCTTTATGTCAAGTTTGAAGACTCTAGGTACAAGCATACCAAAGTTATAACATGGAATAAGAACTTTAACATTTTTACCTACCAAAGTTATAAGAACTTTAACATTTTTACATTCAAGGTCACAGTGACCTTGACCTTAGAATGAATGACCTTGAAATGACCAGTGGACATCTATGTGTGCTTGCAAACCTTCATGTCAAGTTTGAAGACTCTATGTCCAAGCATACCAAAGTTATAACAATTTTAACATTTAAGGTCACAGTGACCTTGACCTTCAAATGAATGACATTGAAATGACCAGTGGTCATCTTCTAGTACTGGCCAATCTTTATTTCAAGTTTGAAGACTCTAGGTACAAGCATACCAAAGTTATAACATGAAATAAGAACTTTAACATTTTTACATTCAAGGTCACAGTGACCTTGACCTTCAAATGAATGACCTTGAAATGTCCAGTGGTTACTTACTAGTTCTGGCCAACCTTCATGTCAAGTTTCAAGACTCTAGGTCCAAGCATACCAAAGTTATAACAACTTTAACATTTTTACATTCAAGGTCACAGTGACCTTGACCTTCAAATGAATGACCTTGAAATGTCCAGTGGTTACTTACTAGTTCTGGCCAACCTTCATGTCAAGTTTCAAGACTCTAGGTCCAAGCATACCAAAGTTATAACAACTTTAACATTTTTATATTGAAGGTCACAGTGACCTTCACCTTCAAATGAATGACCTTGAAATGACCAGTGGTCATCTGTTAATCCTGGCCAACCTTCATGTCAAGTTTGAAGACTCTAGGTCCAAGCATACCAAAGTTATACCATGAAATAAGAACTTTAACATTTTTACATTCAAGGTCACAGTGACCTTGACCTTCAAATGAATGACCTTGAAATGACCAGTGGTTACTAACTAGTTATGGCCAACCTTCATGTCAAGTTTCAAGACTCTAGGTCCAAGCATACCAAAGTTATAAGAACTTTAAAAAAATTTATATTGAAGGTCACAGTGACCTTGACCTTCAAATGAATGACCTTGAAATGACCAGTGGTCATCTGTTAATCCTGGCCAACCTTCATGTCAAGTTTGAAGACTCTAGGTCCAAGCATACCAAAGTTATACCATGAAATAAGAACTTTAACATTTTCGAGCACGCCGCCACCCCGCCCGCCCGCCCGCCCCCCGCCCGCCCGACAACATCAATCTATAAGCCGAGATTTTTTCGAAAAAAATCCGGCTAACAAATGATAACACAAATCGTAATGTGTAAGCATAAAAAGAAAAGAAAAATTGTTGGATTTAATGGAATATTGGTTTTCATTTGTAACACGTACATAACTCTTATTTCAGTTTGCATTGCGATGTTTTGTTTGTGTTTACAAATCTGAACACAAACGCTTTCCAATGTTTGTAATCAACAATATCTGAACAACATCAAAGCAAGGCCTAACGGGATTGCTTACTATGGGTGGGGATTGCTTACTATGGGTGGGGATTGCTTACTAGGGATGGGAATCGTATCTGCTATCCAAATATCCGTATTCTTTTGTAAGTAAACTACAAAAGCCTATTACCATCATCACAAAACTGTGAATACATTAATTTGCACTTTTCACAAAACAACAAACAATATATAGAGGGTATTTGTTCATGCCAGTGTAAGATCGTTTGTTATTTCACGAGTGTTCATAGAAATATAATATTTTTCACTGTGGCGCATATTTTTCTTTTATGCCTCTTTTTCAAAACAAGAAATCGTCGGAGACGGGTGATGCTCCCCAAAGTTTTTTTCCCCACAATATTGCACTATATATTCAAATAAAAGGAAACGTCTTGAGGGGCATAACTTTGGACAAAATAATACGATGGATGGTTTAGCAACTAAAAAATTTCAAAGGGTCAACTCTCTAAATAAATCATCTAACCAGAACCCACAAATAACATGCGCATCTCCTCAAGGTAGTTAAGCTTCCCATAAAGTTTCATTGAATTCCAGTCAGTAGTTTGGGAGAAATAGCCCGGACAAGAATTGCACTATAAATTATGTACAGTTTATAGAAAATTTCAAAGGGCCATAACTCTGTGAAAAATCATCCGACCATAACCGGCTGATAATATGATATAATATATAATATGCACATCTCCTGTTGGTAGTGAAGCTTCCCATAAAGTTTCATTGAATTCCCGTAATAAGTTTTGCAACAATTTGCAACAAGAATTGCACTATATGTACAATGGAAAATTTCAAATGGCCATAACTCTGTGAAAAATCATCCGACGAGAACCGGCTGATAATATGCACTCTGTACAGTTAATGGAAAATTTGAAAGGGCCACAACTCTGTGAAAAATCATCCGATCAGAACCGGCTGATAATATGCACATCTCCTTATGGTAGTGAAGCTTCCCATAAAGTTTCATTGAATTCCGGTCATTAGTTGCTGAGAAATAGCCCGGACAAGAATTGCACAATATGTACAGTTAATCAGGGGCGTAGATAACCTCCAAACATTGGGGAGGCGGTCCAGTTTCTGTACGGGGAACATAAAGGGGTTCGTTTGAGAGGGTTGTCTTCTCCTGTGGTTCCGAAAAAATTTACATTTACAATAAATATGGTGCTCGATTTTTGTCTCAATCTCAGTTTGTTATGAAATCAGTTTGTCCAATGCCGCCGACGACGACCCAGAAATCTGAACAGTTATATTGTCTTTCCAAACACTCGTGCTAATTAAAACATAAAATAAAGTAAATGTTAATGTATTTTAATGACGGAGTTTAACAAGTGATATGAGGAATAATTACATTAACATTACATTAACTACACTAATATTGTATTACTGATGCACATGTTTAACACCTGAAATGGGAAATAACCACATGAAAATACACAACAACCAATACAATATGACATGATTAGTAAAGAATGTATCCACATTTCGAGCACTATTAAAATACTGAACCAGGATGAATAAATATTAAAGTTAAATGAACAAAAATTTAGGCATAACTCATTTTTAGCTTGACTTTTATATATAAAATATATATAGTGAAGCTGTCCTACTCACCCCGGCGTCGGCATTAGCGTTTGCGTTAGCGAGCAAATGTTAAAGTTTTCGTACTACCCCAAATATTTTCTTTGTCCCTTGACATATTGCTTTCATATTTTGCATACTTGTTTACCAACATGACCCCAACCTATAAACAAGAGCAGACAACTCTATCAAGCATTTTTTTATAATTATGGCCCCTTTTCCACTTAGAATATGCAGCAAATGTTAAAGTTTTCGTGCTACCCCATTTATTGTCCCCTACCGGTTTCACCGGAGGGGACCTATGGTTTGCGCTTTGTGAGTCTGTCACACTTTTCTGGATCCTGCAATAACTTTATAAGTCTTTCATATTTTTTCATGAAACTTGACACATGGATTGATGGCAATATTAACATTATGTACGTCATTTCATTTTGTTCCTACGTCAAAAATTCTGGTTGCTATGGCAACAAAGACTAGAAATACTGCTGAAAATGGTGGTTTTCTGGATCCTGTGATAACTTTAAAAGTTCTTAATATTTTTTCATAAAAAATGCAACATGGATAGATGGCAAATGGACATTATGCACGTCATTTCAATTTGTTCCTACGTCAAAAGTTGTGGTTGCTATGGTAACCAAAAAAATCTAAAAATGGTGGAATTTCTGACAATGGTGGAGCCGGTAGGGGACCATATTGCTTGACAATAGCCTTGTTTTCATTGTCCCTTGACATATTGCCTTCATATTTTGCATACTTGTTTACCAACATCACTCCAACCTATAAACAAGAGAAGACAACTCTATCAAGCATTTTGTCATAATTAATGACCCTTTTATACTTAGAATATGCATATTATTGATAAATCTATGTTAAGGTTTGCGTACTTCCCCAAATATTTCCTATATCCTTTGACATATTGCTTTTATATGTTGCATACTTGTTTACCAACATGACCCCAACCTATAAACAAGAGCAGACCACTGTATCAATCATTTTGACATAATTATGGCCCCTTTTACACTTAGATATTTGAACATTTTGCTTAAATTGCCATAACTTCTTTATTTATGATCACATTTTTTTATTACTTTGACAAACAACACTTACCTGAATACCACAATGGATTCCACCCAAACAATACCCCACGCCCCTACCCAGAATCCCTCCCCCCCAACCTCCCTCCCCCCCCCAATTTTATTTAAACATCATCTTATAAATTACCCCACCCCACAATATACCCCCTCTCACCCCCCCTATCCCCCCCACCCAATTTATTTTTTATTTTTGAAAGATCATCTAATAAATGACCACACCCCACATTATATTCCCCTCTCAACCCCCCCCCCCCCCCCCCATAAAAAAAAATAATATTTGTGTTTCCCTTCTTTTATTTTTGAAATATCATTGAATATGAACACTTTCCCCATGATGGCTTACGTTATACTGTCAAGCACTCGAATAGGCGAGCGCGCTGTCCTCTGATAGCTCTTGTTAAAGTCCCTAGAAAAGATTAGGAATACTCATTTTGAACATTAAACAATTACATATATGATTTTGTTTTAATGATTTCTAATCAAGTAATAAATGTAATACTCGGAGAACAAAAATATTTTCAATCAAATTAATGTTTTTCACGCGTATATTTACTCAAAATTGTTTTAAGTGGCAGTTACCTTTGGGTTAAAGCGATCAATTTAAATAAAAGAATAGCCTGTCCTTAATCAAAACACCGACAGTGCAATCACGGAAAAGAACAAAACAACAATTTACGCAATGACATTTTCCCGGGCCCCTGGTTTATGACACCTAACAAGGGATATTGACACATCACTATTGGCAACCTTGGAGCAGACGGAGAGAGGACACATGGCTTCTGCACTTACGGAGCATGATTACAAAAATACTGGTTTTGGGCCGGAAATTTTTGGGGATTTTATGTTTTATTTATATAACGACAACTAGCAGAAATATTGGGGAGGCGGCTGCCTCCCCATTACCTACGCCCCTGCAGTTAATGGAAAATTTCAAAGGGCCATAACTGTGTAAAAAATCATCCGACCAGAAACCGCTGATAATATGCACATCTCTTGGTAATGAAACTTGCCATAAAGTTTCATTGAATTCCGGTCATTAGTTGCTGAGAAATAGCCCGGACAAAAAATTGTGCACGGACAGACAGACGCACACACACACGCACGGACAGACGAAGCGGCGACTATATGCTCCCCCCAAAATGAATTTTGGGGGAGCATAAAACAAATTAACAGCCGTTACCCTTTCGCTGAAAATTTACCCTTTCTCCCGTGGCCAGCTTCAACAAAATGACGTTATTAGTGTGACGAAATGACGTCTTTATACCAGCGAAATTCTCCAGTTAAACTCTTTTACAATGTAAATATTAAAACGGTGAAAAAGCATAAAATAAAAAGAAAATTTGTTGGATTCGGTGGAATATCGATTTTAATTCACACGTGATCGTAGATTTTTTTATATTATTTATGATAATCTAAAAATAGAAAATGGAGTTCCGAAAATTTGCTATGTTCACCTGTGAAAATAACAATTTGTTTATTGTCACTGCCGTTATTTCACTGCAGAAATGTCATATTTTATCATTTAGTATAATAGAAAACGCATGTATATGATTTCATTCTTTAAATTACATGTATATTATTTATAAGAACAATATCAAAGTCGCAAAATACGTAATTTCATTAAAAAAAAACACCACATCGTATATCTTGACAAACGCATACTACAATATTTACATTCTACATACATTTAATACATTCAGTTAAATTTCATTTTAATTCGCAATTTAGATTGTTTATACAACAGTAATGACAAACAAAAAACGTGGCCGTATTCAATTTTGATTGGACAATACAACTCTGCCCTCGCACGTGCTTATTGTTGATTGGCTGAATCGCTAATGCGTCGATTGAATAACATTAAAGGAAACGTTCAAGACTACATTATCACGTTAAACATGCTTGACTGAGATTGTTGATAGTTGATAAGATTACAAACAAAATAAGTGTCTTTGTGTCGTATGAACGAATCTGCATAAAACTCAATTTAGATTCACAGTGTAAATCGAATCATTCCTGTCGTCAGTTGTCAAAACGAAAGTACGGTTGATAATCAAAAGCATTATATTTCTCTTTACGGGATATTTTTTCAATATGTTGATGCTGCATTAACGAATATACGTGTTTATGAAGTGAAAACACCAAAAATAAACAACGGTTGCGATAGACACCTATAAACTGTTAGATGCACATAATATCACTTAAACATTAGTACATTTTTGATGTTGCAGAATTTATATATGTCGTGCATTTATTTATGACATCAATCTTAACTTGTTATATCTAATTTAAATCTAAATTAGCATAAATTATATTGTTTCACATGTTTTTCATTAAATTAAACGCTTGCATTTATTCGGCTACTGCCGTTTGCATATTTTGCTACTGACGTTTGCCATTCCTAAACGTACTACTGACGTTTGCCAAATTTGTTTTCACTCTTTAAACATTTATTTAATATCTAGTAGACATTTTTGTTTGTTTATGCATAGACATATGTAATATATGTTCGTCCGGTAAAGCATAGACAGCTCTGTGATCGTTAATTTTCGAGAACACTGACTCTTTGTAATTTTACTACTGACGTTTGCTTCTTAAATGGAAATTTGCGCCGAAGTGTTATCGAAAATCAGAGCAACACACAAAACGCGTGATATACCGATCGAAAGCTATATGCATGCCATATTGCCGGCACTAGGTCGTTTGAAAGTCAGAGGATGATAAGCAACGATATTTGGGAAAAAACTACCTTGCGCGGCTGCTTGAGGTCATAAAATGACTACTGACGTTGACTTTTGTGGTCACGTGACAGTTTTTGTTCATTCACAGTGTCGATGATCACTCATGAATTAAAAGCGATATTCAACCAAATCCAACAATTACCCTCTATATAACACATTATCAGGTAGCAGTGGTCACAAATTAGAGCTCTAGTCTAGGACATGTTTTATCAGGTAGTAGTGGTTATCTTTGTTCAGAAAAGATATTTGAGCCTTATAATTATTATCAGATATTATCAGGAAGCAGTGGTCACTACAGTTAAGACAGACATTTGAGCTCTAGGACTTATAATCAAGAGAAATAATAGAAAGGACACAAATGTGAGCGCTAAAACTGTATTAGTAAGTTATGGTAATTTCTGCATATGACAGAAATTAGAGCTATGCAATACATTATCATGTTGACAGGACAGAAATAAGAGCTTTATTGCGTGTATTATCAGGAAGCACTGGTCATAACATACAAGACGGAAATAAGAGTTCTATGATCATTTAACAGTTAATAAAATTAAAGCAGTACAGTTTGGAGAAATGATCAAACTTAAATTCCAGAAACTTAATTGGGAAACCCAGAACACCATTAACATAAAAATAACAAGAGTTTCTAGGTCGGAGACATATGCCCCCCCCCCCAAAAAAAAACAGGGCTTTGAACTAGTGAGCCCAATTTCAATAGGAGTCATCTACTGTCCAAGACCAATGCATATGTGAAGTATCAAGCCTATCGGTCTCGTCAACAAGTTAGTGATCAGAAACAATTTTCACACTTATTGTGACAGTGACATTTGACCTAGTGACCCCAATTTGATAGGGATCATCTACTGTCCAAGGCCAATGCACATGGGAAGTATCAAGCAAATTGGTTTTATTCATGAACAAGTTATTGATCGGAAACGATTTTCCCACTTAATGTGACAGTGACCGTGACCTTTGACCTATTGATCCCACTTTCAATAGGTGTGATTTACTGTCCAAGTCCAATGCACATGGTAAGTATAAAGCCAAGCAGTCAAGTTGTTAACAAGTTATTGATCCGAAACGATTTTCACAATTATTGTGACAGTGACCTTGACATTTGACCAATTGACCCCAATTTCAGGCCTTCAACTGGTTTCCGATAGAAAAGAAGGAAAAAAATAGGAGGTTTCCTGAAGAAAAAGTAAGAAAAGTAGGAAGACTATTAACACAAAAAGTAGTATTAATAGGAAGGATAACCACAAGTTATGTATCTGTGTAAACCAACTCTTACCTTGATGATTATTCTCACCATTCAGAAACCTAATGTGTTGTAGGTATGTGAGTTGGTGTTACATGCCAAGCTTCTGTAGTTGAAAGGTGCAGCAATCTGTTGCTCACAGCCTAAAATGTTTTGTTTTATTTTAATTTTATTAGTAACATAATAACAGAAACATGTAATTCATAATGTTGTTAGCATTGTTGAGATCATCTCACAGCACACAGCTAACACAATTATAACACATGCCATACAATAGTTTGTACTCAAGCATTTAGGTTTACATGATAAAAATAACAATATTCTACAAAAAGAAAATAAGTTGGGTCAACTCCAGAAGCATTAATTCAGAGCATGTTGTATCCATACTACCATATAATGTTCATGTAAACATTATCTAAACTATAACTAAGTCCAAAATTATATTAAGAATTCCTTAAAATATAATCTTAGGACAAAATAACTGTTCCAACATTAGAAGCATGCAGTAATTGTATCACCTATAACATAAGGATAATATTACAAGCAACCGACAGAAAAACAGATAAAGCTGCAACACACGGCATGATTTGTTTAAACATCATGTGCTGTCACAGCTTTACAACATTGGTTACTTTCAAATGTTAAACACACAAACACATAGTTAGTTATAATAATATTGGTTAAAACTTAAAATTAATGGAAAGCATCTTCATAGTGGCAACACAAAATTATGTTTATTGTTACTTGTTACAATTACAGATGAACCAGAACATTTTAAAGGTAAATATAAATAATTACCGAGATGTTTTAAGATTTTCATCTATTGAATGTCAGAAAGAGAAACTACCAGTAGTCCAAATTTTGTATATTCCCTGATAATTCACTGTTTTTGTGCCAAATTTTGAAATTCCCTGATTTTTCTCTGTTGGGATTTTTTTACCTGATAATTTTCTCTGTTTTCTAGAATGTGAGGCCACTCTGATCATTCTTTTATTGCTTATAATATTTGATGTGAGAATTGTCCATTTGAAAGTAACCAAATACCCTCAGCAGTGCATCATTGGGTTACATATATTATTAACACCTAGCAGTCCTATATAATCAATAACTCCAATACTGACCTTAAGAACTAGAGTTTACATCAGATGGCTGGAGCAGCCACACCTTTCCTCAACAGAAACTTGCCAGTTTTACAGCTTTTATAATCTGAAAATACAACTAACAAAAAATGTTTCTTTTCTCCAGCAAAAAGTAGGAATAGTAGGAGGTTTTAGTGCAAAAATAGGAAAAAGTAGGAAGGAAATAAAAAAGTAGGAATAAGTGGGAAAAGTTGGAAAAAATAGGAACGGTTGAAAGCCTGCAATTTTAAAAGGTGTCATTTACGGTCCAAGTCCAATGCACATGGGAAGTATCAAGCCAAGTGGTCAATTTGTTAACAAGTTATTGATCGGAAACAATTTTCACACTTATTGTGACAGTGACCTTTGACCTTGTGACCCCAATTTCCATGGGGGTCATATACCGTCCAAGGTCAATGAACATGTGAAATATCAAGCAAACTGGTCAATTCATTGACAAGTTATTGATCGAAAACGAACTGGTCTACAGACAGACCGACCGAGAGACCGACCAACATCCAGCAAAACAATATATCCCCTCTTCTTCGAAGAGGGGCATAACAATTTAACCCCTCTTCTTCAAAAGGGGGTATAATAATAATTATACTAGCACAATAGTACACAAGAACACTTAGGAATACCTGCAAATTTTAAACATGCATCTACAGCTTTAGCATCATTTATAACAACAGAATGAATATTTTGGTATTGTTGAGCAAGTTCCAGCGATTTTGCAGACACTGTCAAGGCCCCAAGGCATTTTGCAACACTGAAATGCACAAGGAAAAATAACACACTTTAAACATGTGAACCATCCCTGATGAACATAGTACACCCAAAAGGACTTCGCAGTTAATTTACATATTTGAGTTTCCAAAAGACCTTATTGCATAATGTAAGAATGACAAAGTTTTTAGATGCATGAAACGCAGTAAAATAAATTGTAGAGTTGCAAAGTATGATTTTCTTTGTTTTTATTAGTTTTTTGCTGCAGTCTACAGTCCTTATATATGACTGCGCTCAGTTAACCTACTTACACTGTTCCTGGTTAAGTTTACCAGGGGTGGTATTCCAGTAGCTTCTTATCTTGTGGAAGTTTCCTTAAATAATGTGCACATACTTGACAATTGCCCTGTTAAAATTAAACGCCCAACAGGAAAGCTTTAGAAATAATTTCATGACCAATTTCCAAGCACAAGGTGACTTTCAAGTGCTAGGCCACAGCCAATGGGATCAAACTCTTGACTCTGGGATGTGTAGCCCAGCAGTCTTCCATCTGAGCTTGCCTGTCTGGAATGGAGTTGCCATGCACATATGTAACACATGTGGATTTCAAGCGTACCTCACCTTGTTATATCTGGGAGTGTCACTAATTTCCCGTTTTTGACAGCTGCATTGAAACTATCAGCCCCTCTGGTTTCCATGGCAACACAAGGGACGCTTCCCCAGCCAACTTTCTGCATTCCCATGAAAAGACCATTGAGCAAACCTCCACCACCCACAGACACTATCACAACGTCAGGTTTACATGGTAACTGTTTAGCTGCTTCTTCTATTAATGTACTGTGTCCTTCCCTACAATTAGAACAAAAAGTAAACTTTGAGGAGACTGGTTTACAGATTGGCAAGTTTATATTGTTTGACTTTTTGCAACAGATTAAACAAGATACTATTGGCAAACCATAGTTCAAGCTACACCAATGAATGAAGAATTGAATGAGTTATCTAGATTTTAATCCCACTTGACTCATATTCATACATGGCCTTGGTATTGTCAAGATAAAGGAGTTATAATGCATGTGCGTAAAGTGTCGTCCCTGATTAGCCTGTGCGGACTTCACAGGCTACTCTGGGACAACACTTTACGCACATGCATTATGTCCAGTATTCTCATAACGCGACTCAAATATTCAAAATATGTTTCGTCAAGATTTATTTAGAAATCTGGTTTTTATAATGGTAATATTTTGTTCCATATGGCATTGTTCATGAAACCACTTGACCCAGTTTAAAACTTATAATAGATACTGAAAATAATAATTTTGACCAAGTTTCATCAATATTGAGTCATGAACATGACTTTTAGAGTTTCAACAAAGTTTTTGATTTGACCTGCTGACCCAGTGTTTGGACACAACTTACCAAGGTTTGGTGCAAGGTTTTTTTTCTATGAATTGTTAAAGTGACCTAGTTTTAGGTCCATGTCACCAAGATTATAACTTGGCCATTTTTGTTTTCAAGATAAGTATTCTGACCAAGTTTCATCACGATGGAGTCATATATGTGCATAACATGTAAGTGTGGTTACATGGTTTTACTTAAATTTGACCTGGTGACTTAGTTTTTGGAAGCACATTTACATGAACCAGATTCAAACTTGGCCTGTATATTGTCAAGATAGATATCAATATAAAACAGGATTCAACATGAAATGTGGCCTCTAGGCTCTAGAGTGGTGACAGGGTTTAAGTTGAAACCAATTGACGCCACAATCTCCCCTTGAGTACTTCTTGCTCATAAGAGCTAATCATTAAAAGAAGAAAAGGGCGCAAACAACACCAGAGATACATAAATACTACTCATGCACTTTTTAGCTCACCTGAGCACAACGTGCTCATGGTGAGCTTTTGTGATCGCCTTTTGTCTGTCGTCCGTCGTGCGTTGTCCGTTGTGCGACATCAATATTTGCCTTGTTCACTCTCTAGAGGCCACATTTATTGTCCAACCTTCATGAAATTTGGTCAGAAGATTGTTTTAATGCTATCTTGGATGAGTTCGAAAATGGTTACATTTGCTTGAAAAACATGGCTGCCAAGGGTCCGGGCATTTTTCCTTATATGGCTATAGCAAAATCTTGTTAACACTCTAGAGGCCACATTTATTGTCCGATCGAAGATTAACCCCAATGATATCTTGGACGAGTTCGAAAATGATGTCGGTTGGTCGAAAAACATGGCCGCCAGGGAGCGGGGCATTTTTCCTTATATGGCTTTAGTAAAACCTTGTTAACACTCTAGAGGCCACATTTATTTTCCGATCTTCATGAAACTTGCTCAGATGATTTGTCCCAATGATATCTTGGATGAGTTCACAAATGGTAACCTTGGCTTGAAAAACATGGCTGCCAAGGGGCGGGGCATGTTTCCTTATATGGCTATAGACGTGAAGTAAAATCTTGTTAACTTTCTAGTTTGCTCAATCTTCATGAAATTTGGTCAGAACATTGGTTTCCTGTGTAGCAAAGTTTGGTTTTATTATGTCAATATTATGTGACATTAACTGTGTTATGTAATTTTTCATAACACAAAATTTTCATAGTTAACATAACTGTTTTAGTCATTAACACTTATGATAAGCCTTTCAACTAAGAGATAACTGAAAGAAAGACAACATGTACATGCTTTTGCAGTATTTATGCAGTATTTATCTCCCTTGTTTAACCTGGTTCAGTAATCTATTTTTAGTTCTGCTCTGGAATTTGGGAAGATACTTATCATTGATAAATGCACTGTTCTGAGGGAAAATTGACTACTCTGCCATTGATCTCTTCTGAACTGTATAAAATAAGCTGTTTTGGCTGATTTAAACACCTCTTGATGCTTTCTTGAAAAGTTAACAATTGTTGAAAAAGGTTGGAATTCTGAAATAATTTAACACCAGAATCAAGACATTTTGGCATTATTTTCTAAATTATTCTGATTATTTAGATTATTTTTATTTGTCATTTTCTAAATTAGAAAGACTCTATTCTATTTCAATTTCCTTATCTCCATAAATATTGTTCTTTAGATTAAATTAGACCTATTTTGTTAACTAGATTTTTGAAGCACTTTCTAGACTAACGGTAACTTATATTTATATCAGTTTTTTTGACAGATTTTGAACTTCTTTTTACATTCATTAAGGTATTTGCTGTATGTTGTTCATTTTTGTAATGATACTTAGATTCTTTAGACTTGGCTTGTATTTATATAGTAAAAAAGCTTGTGAACACTCTAAAAGTCACATGTTTTGCCTAATCATCATGAAATTTTGTCAAAACATTAGTTATGTGGATGTCTCGGACGAGTTTGAAAATGGTCGTGATCAGTGAAAAAACATTCACTTGTTTTTGTTAAAGCCGCCTTGGTTTTCACTTATAAATAAATTCTTTGAGTGTATTTAGGCGTCCCTGACTGAACGCCTTTAGTTAATTGAATTACAACCAGTCAGTATATTCAACCTGACCGGAAATAAGAGTTTGTCAAATAAATATTTTCGCATTACAAAGTTACATAACTTGCAACCGTCCTGTGACCGGTTCATTTGCATAAGCGAAGGAGACCGCACTACCACACCTGGATAGGACAGTTGTGTTCGATAATGGTTTGGATCGGTAAAAAAACATGGCCGCCAGGGGGGTCTTTTTCCTTATATTTATATAGTAAAAAAAGCTTGTGAACACTCTAGAAGTCACATGTTTTGCCTAATCATCATGAAATTTTGTCAAAACATTAGTTATGTGGATGTCTCGGACGAGTTTGAAAATGGTCGTGATCAGTGAAAAAACATGGCCGCCAGGGAGTGTGGCAGTTTTCTTTATATGGAAATAGTGACAACATGTGAACAGTCTAGAAGACACATTTTTTCCCAATCTTCATGAAATTTGGACATATCTTGGAAGAGTTAAAAAATGGTTCAATTCTGTTAAAAAAACTTGGCCGCAAAGGGGCCATTTGTTGTTCATTCTTCATGATACTTGGTTAGAACATTTGTTCCATTGATATCTTGGGCTGCAAAGAACAGGTCATTTCTTTTTATCTCAGGTGAGCGACTATGGGCCTTTCAGGCTCTCTTGTTTCCTTTTTTTTCATGTTTTTGAAAGATCATCTAATTAATGACAACACCCCCACATTATACCCCCCTTTCTACCCCACCCCTTCCCTTCTTTATTTATGATCAGATTTGATTTATATTTTGACAAAACAACACTTACCTGGCATATTAAAATTGACTCCACCCAAACCATCCCCCACGCCCCACCCCAGAATCCCATACTATACCCGACATCTCATCCCCCGGACCCCCTTCCCCCAAAAAAGAAAACAAATGTAATAAATGACCACACCCCCACACCCCTCTCCACCCCCACCCCACCCCCCTTTTGATTGAGGTATTGAGATAGGTCCCTTCACCTTTAAAAAGAAAAGAGATGAGCAATCTGCACCCGCTAGGCGGTGCTCTTGTTTTAATTAACTTTATCATTGCATCATTACTTTTTACGCGACTGAACAACTTTTTAATTCGAAAGCTAAGGTCTTTGTTTTTCTTGTTTTGATTGTTACACTTCATTATACTGTTACCGTCCACATTTGTTCGTAAACACTCTAGAGGCCACATTTATTGTCCGATCTTCATGAAACTTGGTCAGCAGATTTGTCCCAATGATATCTTGATAGAGTTCGAAACTGGGTCATGCTGGGTCAAAAACTAGGTCACTAGGTCAATAAAAAAAGAAAAACCTTGTAAACACTGTAGAAGTCACATTTCATGCCCAATCTTCCATGTAACTTTGTCAAAATGTTTGCCTTATGATATGTTGGTTGAGTTCAAAAGTGGTTCCGGTCCGTTGAAAAACATGGCCACCAGTGGGCGGGGCAGTTTTCCTTATTTGGTTTTATTGATATCTCGGATATGATTGAAAATGGTCCAGATCGGTGAAAAAACATGGGCGCCAGTGGGTGGGGCATTTTTCTCTATATGTATATAGTGAAAACATGTGAACACTCTATTAGTCACATTTTTGGCCCAATTTTCATGAAATTTGGTCAGAACATTTGTTTCCTTGATACAAGAGTTGAATTCGAAAATGTTTCCGGTCAGCTAAATAACATGGCTTCCTTGTAAACACTCTAGAGGTCACAATTTTGTTTCAGATTTTATGAATCTTGGTCATATTTATTTTTGTAAGAAAAGTTTGATGTTTGGTTAGGGGAGTCAACTCAAAATATGGGTAACCAGGTCAAATCTTACAAAAATAAAAACACTCCATGCGCCAGAGTTTTGGTTCAATAATGATGAAACTTGACCAGGATGTTTGTCTGGCAAATATCTAGGTAAAGTTTGACATTTGGTAAAGATTAAATGAACTGACTCCTCTCAGGTGAGCAAACTAGGGCCATCTTGGCCCTCTTGTTTAAATGAATTATCCACGTTTGAAATTTATAAAATTATTTAGTTTACAAATGTACATCTAGTGTATCTGTTAAATACAAACCATAATACTAAAATGCATACATACCAGATATCTGGATGATCAAATGGGTGCACATATAAAATATCTAAAAATGTACAAATACAAATTATGGCAGCTGCATGATTTAAGAATTCAGTGTTGAAATTTTAGAATATCACTTAGATCTAATGATCATTAGAAATTTGTTACAAATACTGTATCGCTAATTTAATTGTTTGTATCAGAGTGTGATCATAAAGTTTGCCTAGATGTCTACATCATTTTTACATATTCAATCAGTTTGCTAACTCGCCAGAACTACATGTATGTGTTAAAAGGTATCAAGTGACGCCAAGGTTTCAGCATGCTTACTTCTTTTGATAGTTGTTCTTACCTGGCTGTTTAGCTAAATTGATAGCGTATGCATTGCTCTCATCCCAGACCTTCCCAACAATCTCCACCTCAGCTCCAAACTAGGGTAACAGAAGAAGTGAAATTATAGACTTCCTATAAATATGCAAAGTCTTGTTGAAAAAATCAGAGTAAGGATAAATACTTCAACATTAATTTGCACTTCCAGCAAAATTCCCCTGAGTTATTTTAATTTGACCAGTTTGTACTAATGTACTTAGGGGTAACCCTCTCCACATAATTATCATTTTTGGTTTATTATTTTTAAAATCGCATGATGAGCATTGACACTACAAACAGTAATTTCACTAACTTGAACATTTGGACTATCAGTTACAGTTTAGACCTGACCTTTAAAACTTTAGTGTCAATTTGAACTTAAAAGGAAAGGAGACAGTTGTTACAAAATTATGATATTAAGTCTTCACATGGTGAACATTTGTGGTAAATTATTTTAAAATTGCAAGATGCCTGATCAAGTTTCAGTCGGGACAAGTTGTTTTTAGGCTAAATAAAACGTGTTTAATGGAGATCTTCACCTCAGAAGCAGGGACACTTACTTTACATGTTACACATCTTCTCATGGTGGACATTTGTGTCAAGTGATTTAAAAAAAATATGATTGCTGATAAAGTTGCCGCCCAAATTTGGCCAAATGTAACCTTTTTCCTCTAAGTGTGACATAAGCCTTTGAGGAAGGGAGACCATTGTTACATGAGACATGTCATCATAATATATCGGTCGTTTGTGGTATGTTATTTTAAAAGTGCATGATGAATCCTTTGACCTCAAATTGTGATCTTGACCTTTGAGGTAGAAAGATTGGTGTTACACAGAACACATAATCTTATTAATGTAAACTTGTTTAATAAGTTAGTTTGAACTGCATAATTAGAAGCAAGTAACAGTATGGACAAGAAGTTTTGTTGCAAAATTGTGCTTTTACCTTAAAGTGTGACCTAGATCTTTGGGTATGAGCAATTGGTGTTACACACAACACATCGCCTTATTATTACAAACTTTTCAATTTTAAAATTACATTATTATGATCAAGCAACAGCCAATACTAGCTCAGACACATGTACACACACACACTTGCAAATACACTTGACATTTGTTACTGCTATATCAATCTTTTCGCAAGCAGACTTGACAAAAGCAGCACATAACTTACTTCATTCCTAAGTTTATCTGCAACAAAAGCTGGTGTACTCTGGGGTAACACAATGGTTGCAGGTAGACCCATCATCTTTGCTCCATAAGCTGCGGCCAGGCCTGCATTGCCCCCTGAGGCACAAACCACTTTCTTACAGCCCTGCTGGGATGCCTAAGCAGAAAACTATTATTACAATGAGCCTGGCTCTGTGAAAAGGGGGTTTAATGCATGTGCGTTAAGTGTTGTACCAGATCAGGGACAACATTATCTGCTTTTATCATATTTATACCCCCACAAACGAAGTTAAGGGCAGTATATAGGAGTGAACTTGTCTGTCGGTCAGTCGGTAGGTCGGTCGGTCTGTCGGTCTGTATTAAGTGTTTGCTCTCTAATTTAAGTAGTTTTCATCCGATCTTCACCAAACTTGGTCAGAAGTTGTATCTAGATAATGTCTAGGCCAAGTTCGAACATGGGTCTTGCTGAGTCAAAAACTAGGTCACAGGGTCACTTAGTGCGTTTTAAACATTCAGCATGTTGTACGCTCTCTAATTCAAGTAGTTTTCATCCGATCTTCACCAAACTTGGTCAAAAGTTGTATCTAGATGATGTCTAGGCCAAATTCGAACATGGGCATTGCTGGGTCAAAAACTAGGTCACCGGGTCACTTAGTGCGTTTTAAACATTCAGCATGTTGTCCGCTCTCTAATTCAAGTAGTATTTATCTGATCTTCACCAAACTTAGTCAGAAGTTGTATCTAGATGATCTTAAGGCCAAGTTCGAACATGGGCCTTGCCGGGTCAAAAACTAGGTCATGTGGTCACTTTGTACGTTTTACACATTGAGCATGGTGTCCGCTCTCTAATTCAAGTAGTTTTTATCCAATCTTCACCAACATTGGTCAGAAGTTGTATCTTTATAATGTCTAGAGCAAGTTTGAATATGGGTCATGCCGGGTCAAAACAAGGTCACAGGGTCACTTAGTGCGTTTTAAAACTCACCATGTTGTCAGCTCTCTAATTCAATAGTTTTCATCCAATCTTCACCAAACTTGGTCAGAAGTTGTATCTAGATGATGTCTAGGTCAAGTTTGAATATGGGTCATGCCAGGTAAAAAACTAGGTCACGGGGTATCTTAGTGCGTTTTAAACCTCACCATGTTGTCCGCTCTCTAATTTAAGTAGTTTTCAGCCAATCCTCACCAAACTTGGTCAGAAGGTTTATCTAAATGATCTCTAGGACAAGTTAGAACATGGGCCATTCCGGGCCTAAAACTAGGTCACGGGGTCACTTAGTGCGTTTTTTAACATTCAGCATGGTGTCCGCTCTCTAATTCAAGTAGTTTACATCCGATCTTCACCAAACTTGGTCAGAAGTTTTATGGAGATGATCTTAAGGCCAAGTTAGAACATGGGCCTTTCTGGGTCAAAAACTAGGTCAAGGGGTCACTTAGTGCATTTTAAAAATTGAGCATGGTGTCCGCTGTTTTTTGTGAAGACGACATGCAAAATATTATGTGTCAATGCGGGCATGTGGGGGTATTCGTCACGTCTGTGACAAAGCTCTTGTTTTCTTTTAAAGAAGACTCTTCTTGGTGATAATCCAGTTAAGGCGGACAAGAGTTGTCCCTGATTAACCTTTGCAGACTGCATAGGCTAATCTGGGGCAACACCAGTCCTTTTGCACATGCATTAAACCCCCTTTTCACAAAGCAAGGCTCAAATGGATATCACTTGAGGAGTATGATTGTAATCTGTAATAAAATTCCTACCTAGGAATGGGATATCTGCTAAATACCAGTGTCTAGAAATCAACAATAGTATAGCACTCAGCAATTTATGAAGACTGCAGTAATTTATTTTACTCATATAGTTGTGAACTATTAAATATATAAAACCTTTAAATAGTCCATGCAGATTTTCAAAACACATATGTGGATGCAACAACTTAATACTTGTCAATGTGTCAATATTTTCACAACAAGTGACACACATTTTGAACAGTTAAGGCACTCCAGTCATCAATACAATTTCACATATAATGGATGAACAAGGTTGGCTGAAGAGTAATCACAAAGTAAGTACTTTTTTCATCAGGTTTCCGATCCCTCTTATCTTAAAGGACCCTGGGATCTGGAGATTGTCCAGCTTGAGGAAAACGTCATATCCTGCATGGGCACTTATCGGGAAGCTTCTGATTGTGGGAGTCACCATGTGCAGGGGACCATCTGCTCGGGAACCAGAGTGGGACATCGTTCTGAAAGAAACATTGAATGTGAATAAGATAATATTTTTCATTGCATAATGTATTGTTCCATTCATGTTATGTTCCAGTGCAGGCTGGATTCTTGCAAAATAAAAAATTGTCTCAAGATTGGTTGATGCAAATGAAAGTTATCAACTTGAAACCACCAGTTTAACCTCATTAAGCTAAAACTGGTTGCCCTAAATATACATGCATTAGTGTTCCTTTCTTTATCATTATCTACGTATAAAGGGCATTCAACTGTAAAGGTTTTGGCAGAGAATCAACCAGAAGTTGAAGAGCAAATGAAAGCAGATGGATTATTCATTATTTATTAAGAGGAAAACATGCAAATAAGTTTTTGTTATGATCTTCTTATCATTAATACTGATCTCTCTTAAACTGTCATTGTTGAATGACCATAATGACAAAAAAATTACATGTGAATGTAGCAGGGTTCTGTATAAGGAGCTAGCCTTTATGAGGACGTGGTAGAGTGTCTGCCTGATTTGGAAACAGGAGGTCATTAAAGGTAGTCCGACTGTCCGGGACAACCAAATTGTTAGTCCGGACCAGTAAATAAAGAAATTTGCTTGTCCGACAGGACAAGTGGTCATTATAATTGTATAACTTAGAAAAAATGCCTTTAAAGCCATTATTTCTGTGGAGATATCACTCAACTTTTCCGAGTATATTTTGTATACGTTTAATCGTCGAAGCCCGAGATATTCCGATAGTTCCATGTGATACATTATACATGTACTACACTGAGCTGTTCACAAGGGAAGCAACCCTTAACATTTTTTTCTTTGCCAAGATAACAAGAATATTCTCCCTTGTAAAGAATATACGATTTACGACACCGGTACACACCGATCTTACAGACAATTAACGTAGTGACGTCCTCCCTATGAATAGAATGATTTTTTTTTTAAATATCAGTTAAGTACTGTTCATATACATCACTTTTAACATTTTCTGTTTGATGTTGGCAACAAACAAGTTTTTGTCAGGTATTAAAAATTAATAATCTTGAGTTTTCCTGTTATTCTAGTCAGTTCCTTTTTGTATTGAAATTGCCTACAATTATGTTTACATGTAATTTGAAAGATTCAAGTCTTTATGATTTGAGCATTTTGTATTATTTCATTATTTTGCAAAGTACTGAGCAGAATAAAGATATAATGGTCAGGACAAGTTGCTTTTTAGTCAGGACAAGTGAAATTATGGTCTACTTGTCCGACTGGACAAGTGGCTTCAAAAGTTAATGTCGAGCCCTGTCCTGGGTTCAATCCCCATTGTGGTTAGGAATTTTTCTGGCATTGGGGCCAAACGTCAATAAAAACCACCATGAGTGAGGGACATCCCTCAGATGTTGTGGCAGTTAGAAATTATATGGAAGAATGTTTGCAATCGGAGGGGATGTGTGCAGACGCTAGGGTTTGGTACTATAAGAAGAACTTAAACTGCCCTGCTACTTAGTCAATATAAATTGCCGCCATAGAGTCTTTTGATGATTTTTGCTTTGGCAGACTCTTAAATCTGAACGCGAATTATTTCAGCTACCCTGCTACTGTAAAAGAGATAGCTTTTATAGCCACGAGGTAAAGTGTCTGTCTGGTTTGGAACAGGGAGGTCACGGGTTCGATCCCAATTGTGGTGTGGCAATTTTTTGGGCTGGGTCTAAATATGGTGATTTAAGTTGAATTTTAACTTTGAAAGTTAAATCGAGATCCTCCCACTAGTAGTAAAATTGAAGAGGAGACTTAGAGGAGTTCAACGTACTTAAACACAGACGCACGGATGGACAGACAAATGCAATGCTTAATGAAATCTACTCTGCGTGGAATACAAACAAGTTACTGTACACTTACACGATTAATTTACAACAGCATCAAATGACAGCTGATGTTGTTGTTGTTTCACGTTGAGTAGTTTCCCTTGAAACTCTTCATAGAAAACAACCGCGAAGTGTTTTGACTTACTGTTTAAAAAGAAAGCATATCTTTCTTATTGCAGGGCCCATTATCATCGATAAATAAGAAAACAATCCAGGATGGCGTCCAACAAGGTAGTTGTAAATTATATTAATTAATTATGCCACAAAAGTAACTGAGTACTGGAGGTCGGATCTCACTAAGTGACTTAGTTTGATTTTTTTGAAAGTGAAACTTACACAAATTTCGTGTCAATGAAACCTCTGCCTATCTATCTATCTATACTGTCTAACTCCCCTTGTGGGTATTATTGACAGGTTTGCCTGGAGGGATGCTCATGCTAAAAAGAAATCTTTCCTTAAGTCCGACCTGTGTGCTTGATCATTTTGATGTCTTCATTCGTCTTTTACAATAGCGCAGATCTTGATTATTTTTCTTATAACCTTTATTTCATCAGAAACTGATGTGGTGAACATGCACACATTAGTCATTAGATTAAATTACAGATCTTTTTACATGAAAATTCGTAACACTTTGTTGTGTTTAAATAAAGTCTTTATCTTCCTCTATATGGATTTATTAATCGTCTAAAGCCAAGGATGGAATAACTTTTCCATAATGACAACATATAAAACAAGTTCAATTACATAAATCACACAAATTTAAAAGTTATACAGAAATCAGAGTAAGACAATGTAACAAATTACAAGAATCCTCTCCTCCCCAAGCTTTAAAGTTTGTATGGTATGCTGAAAAACAAATTGACTAGATTTAAATGTGGAAGATGGAAAAGGATGTTCACAAAGATCTGAAAAATAGACAAGACATACATATTAATTCCGCCTAGGTGGTAATAGTTCTTTTTTTTCTGCAGTATTGTGTGGTAGCAACCTAGCGAGCGCTCGTGGTATCTTTGTCCCTCCAGTGTCCCTGTTCATGGGAGTAGACGGTTCGGGTTGTACATCCTCAATTGGTGGGGGTGTATCAGTCTCGATGGCCGGATCCAGGGTTGGTTGTAGTGGAGGCAAAGCCGGTTCCTGTGTAGCATAAGGGATTAATTGCTTTCTCCGTAGCAGTAGGTGCTGGTAACAACTGAGGGTGTTGTACAATGAATTAAAGATGTTGATTTTGGAAGCTGTGACTCAAATGCTTTCGCAAGGGGATCTGTTGGTTTACTGAAGAACGGAGAGAACTTTCTCAAGTACTGTCTGTTACGTAGGGTGACCCTACCCGTTCCATCAACTCTGACCACATATTGGTGAAATTGCCGCACCTCAATCACTACACCTGTGCGCTCCCATCTATTGGGCTGGTTTCCAACAAGATTTTGAATAAACACATGGTCTCTAATCTGCAGTGGGGGTAATCGCCTGGTATGTTCTGACCACTTTTCATGGTTCCTGGAGTGGTGCTTTGCCGATGCCCTATCACGATGCGAGAGTAACTCCTTCCAAGTCTCGTGTGGTTATTACGTCCCATCAGTATTGGAATTGGATCAAGAATGGGTCGGCCCAACAAAATGAGCGCTGGTGATGCCTTTGTTTCTGGATCAATCGAGTTTCTGTAGACCAGTAAAGCCCGCTTGAATTTGTCAGTGTCTAAAGACCCTGTCGGCGATGTGTTATCCATTAACATGCATTTAACAGTCTTCACAGCAAGTTCTGCCCTCGATTTGGCATGTGGATTCGCAACTGAGCAAAGCTTGTGTCTGACGCCCCAGTTCCGTAGAAAGTCTTGTGTCTTACCAGCAGTGAACTGTGGTCCACCATCTGATGTCAACTCTTCCGGAATGCCAAAGGTAACAAATGTCTCCCAAAGACGTTTAACTAGTCCCTCTGCACCAGACTCAGACTTGTATATCATCGGCCAGTTAGAGTATCTGTCCACGAACACAACATAGTCAGTATTGTTGTAAGTGAAATAGTCAGCACAAATCTGTTGGAACAGGAACTCAGGTGGCGTAATTTCAACTTGGGGCTGCATGGGGTTTGATTTGGCTATTTTGTGGCAGTGTAAGCATTGGTCTCTAATCCTTGCAATGTCAACAGTGATGTCTGGCCAGTATACTGAGTCCACAGCCCTCGCCTGCATTGCACTGACACCTTGGTGTGGGGCATGAAGTGCACGAAGTACCAATTCCCGGAGTACAGCTGGAATCACAACGCGATGACCCACAAGTATCACGCCATCCACTACACACATACTGGCTGATAAACGATGGTAAGCTCTTCACTCTGATTGCAAATCTTTGGTATCTTCTGGGAATCCCTGTGCTATGCATTGAAGGAGGTTTTGGAGATTCGGGTCGGATGCCGTTGCCTCACGAAGCATGTCCCATGTAACCAATGTTGGAATGGAGAGTACTGGACGCGAATGTGCTGTGAAATGAGGAGCACAGCAGGTTCATGGTGCTGAATCCTCGCTCAACCACAGCAGTGCTTGTTGGTATGATACACATCAGCTAGATGAGTTGGAACATTAATAAACTAATAATCATAAGTCATAAGACATTTCTTAAAAAAAAATAAATATATATATATTTATTTTTATTTTTTTGGAAATTGGGAATTTTTGTTAAAATTTTGGTTTGGGATCAGGTCCGTTTGCATTGGGAATGCCTCCCTTTTCCGGAGGCGCAGACAGTGCTGAAAAACCCCTGGAGTCCAAACCATGCCCTTGCCCCAGTGATGTCTGTAGGGACCGGGAAGTTACGAACAGCATCAATAAACTTGGCACCAGGTCGGATATTGGTAGGTGTAATTGTTAGGCCTGCAAAATCCACAGTGTCTTGCGCGAATTGAAACTTGCTAGGGTTCAGTGTGATTCCATTCCTCGCACACATGTCAAGCCACTCGCATGTTTGGAAAAAAGCAGCCTTGACAGAGTCTGCCCACATACAGTTATCATCAATGCATTAAACTTTGTCTTTGAAGTTGGTGATGATGGCATCAAATCGCTGATTATATGCGTCACCGCTTGCTAGAAATCCATGAGGAGCTACTTTGTAGCGATATCGACCCAACGGCGTGATGAAGGTGGTAAAGTGCTGATCCTCTTCACGGATAGGCACGGAATGGTAACCGTTCCAAGCATCTGTCACAGTTTTCTTCGTGTTCTGTGGGACTTTGTCGGCAAGATGAAATAAGCTTGGCACGTGGTGTGTTTGACGGACGGAACAACGGTTGAGAGGTTGCAGGTCTACCATTGTTCTGGGGATGCAGTCAGCTATACATGTGACCACCATCCTTGAACACCAAGTTGTGGGTGTGTTAAGACTCACTCGCTCGAGCACACCAATGCGGACATCTCTCTCAAGGTCGGCATGCACCTTTTCTTGCCAATGGATCGGTACTAACGCTGGCTTATGAACTGCTACAGATTTCGAATCGGGGTCAATGTGAAGTTGAAGTGGGTCACAACACATAAGCGGCAATGGCTGATGCTCACAAACATTGAACGCAGTTGATCCATAGTAATCAAGCAACCATTTTTTCAAACTGTCAACATTTTCATCGGTGGCTTCTATCCCAGTTGGAAGCTCTGTTGGCAGCGGTGGGGGTTCATTTTGCCGTTTTGAACAGGAGCATAATACATCATCTGGGACATGAGTGGAAGCAGCGATCTCAGAAGAATTAACATTACAAATAGGAAATTCTGGGTGGATCATTCCCAGTGAAGCAAGAGCTTCGTTGCAAAGAAAAGCCTTATTCATTGTTTCTGAAACATAGCAGGGTTTTTTCCACTTTTTGGGAAGATAGCCCATGGCTTTGGAATTGGGAATTTTATCGGCATTTTCATGAAAATTAAGAAAATAAATTCATTAGCCTTTTTTCCACATGAAAAGTCCACTGATTAGGGAAATACTAAATTTGATATAACTCTTTATAATCATTCAAATTAAAAGAACAAAATCATATAATACTTTGTAAGATGTAATAGAATTGAAATTGAGATAAAATACACATAAGACTTCTTTCTAAAAAAAAAAATTTTATTTATTTTTTTTTTATTTTTTTTTTTTTTTGGAAATTGGGAATTTTTTGCCACATTTTGGGAAAAAAGTATACTTTTTGGGATTGGGAACATAGCCGAATTTCAGCTATATTCAGCTATAAAATCGGGCCAAAAAAAACCTGCATAGCAAAGTAACCTAGTGGATTTGGGGGATGACATTGCATCAGTGGTTTGAACGTTAATAGCAATAGCTCTGATCACACCTAGATCTTCTTTGATGGCTCCACGCATGGTGAGTTTGACTGAAAGAAGATCTTGCTTTGTGATTCCCATGTTATTGACGTACTGTAATGGTATTATCGAATTTTGGCACCCTGTTTCAGCTACCATAGCCATGTTCACAGATTTCAGTTTTGAGGTGTCATTCATTGGGTACCCAAACAATGTGTGGTCCTGAGGAACATGTGTGACTGTCACTGTAATCATTGAATGTGGCTTTGAAGGCCGTGCAATCCACTGGCCCTCGAACACATGGTGCTGAAGACTATGTAATGTTTGTATGTCACATGATAGGCTTTCTTCAGACACAGTACATAACTGATCATACACATGACCCACGTCGTGAACATTCTTAACTCTGTTTGAATTTGAATTGTCATGTAGTCTATTATTTTGATACTTTTTGTTCCTATTCTTTGGACAGTTCCTTGAAGATGAATCACGTTGACCCTTTGTACTACAATTGATACACTTGCTGCAACATGACGTGAAGTGTCCTTTAACCGCACATTTTACACATGTGGATGTCCACGCCTCACAATGTTTAATTCTTGTCTTACGGTCATTTCTCTGGCCGTGTGATGGGCCGCCACATGCCCAACATCTCTTAGCAGGTTGTTCATTTGACACCAACAGTAGTGAATTAAATGCTGCACCTAGCGAATCACCAACAGCACTTTTTGTTACTTTGCCTTGCTCCTTTTGTGCAATGAATGAAACAGTCTTGTTCAAGGTCAATCAGTCTTCGAGTCCCCGAGGAGATCAGACAGAATTTCCTGGTCAGCATTGCCCCTGATCAAATTGTCTTTTATAATCTCTTCACTGTAATGGAAAACATGCTCACACCCTGGCTCTTTACAATTGGCCTTGTATTGACATAAGGCCGCCTGACCCCTTAACGAAGCGAGATATGTTCAAATTCCAGTTGCAGGGGACTGTACCATGCCATTCATCTTCAGTCTATGTACGAGCGTGCTCTCTTCTTTGACAGCTAGTCTCTTCAAGCATTGAGAAGAACGTTGTCTGGCATTTTCAAAACGTCACTCTGAATATTTTTCATTAAGTCTGTTCTATTAAGATCACTATCACAACAATAAAACAAGGCTGTCGGTATCATGGCGTTGGTGATCGCCATGCCCACTTTGTACATGTTCCATTGCCTTTGGAAAGCAGACCACTGATCTGGGTCACATCCTGTACCAATTTTTGGCGATTCAAACTTTATCTTGGTGGGTGGTACCGTAGTTGGAGCTGGGTTGGCATTCTTCTCATGGATCTGGAGGTCGGCAGTCAACGCAGCAGCAAATTCTGCCCCCAGGTCCTGTGATTCCCATTCGCAACGGTCAACTGGGCAAGTCAGTTTCACCATTTTCAAATGTTAATATTAAAATTGTTATTAATATTAATAAATATTAATGTTAATATGTTAGTAATAATGATTACTGTTATATTTTCTTGTGGACATAAATAAAGTCTATTCTTCCTCTCTAAATTATGGATTAATTAATCATATAAGGATATCCACAAAGATCTGGAAATAGACAAGACATACATATTAATACCAGGGGTTAGCTAGGCTCAAACTTTAGGGAGAAATTAATGTGCGAAGTTAAGATTAATTGGGCGAAGAAATCGTCCACTTCGCCCACTTGCAAGACTCCTGAATACTTAGTTAGTGTTGTATACAAAATGTTCTTTATAGTAAACATAATAACAAAATAGAATTAAAACTCAATAAAATTATAAATTCACTGTTTGAATTTTCTCCCTTGAAAAAAGGTATTTTCATTTGAACAAAGATCTAAAAATAAACATGTTTTCCGTTTGTGAGATAAGAATTAACAAAAATACTTAAACAGGCAATAGGGTAGCACTAATGCGGATGAAAGAGGCTGCATTTTTTTGTAAAATAATAAAAATCAGATAATGCCAATGTATAACAAACATTAGGATTTAGTGATGCACCCTTCAAAGAAGATGGGATATAGAATTCAATGCATTGCTATAGACTGACCTGTCAGTTGGTAACTCTGTAGTTAGGTCAGTCTGTAGATCATTCATTTCTGTACAATATTAGAAAACATAAGAGTCATTAGAGAACACTTTGCCCTAAATATATGAACAGTTACTTGGGAGGAGAAAATGACACCTATAAAATTAACAGGTCAAAAGTCTCTGTGGTATACTGGATATGTTGTCAGCCTAAGTCTCTGTGGTATACTGGATATGTTGTCAGCCTAAGTCTCTGTGGCATACTGGATATGTTGTCAGCCAAAGTCTCTGTGGTATACTGGATATGTTGTCAGCCTAAGTCTCTGTGGTATACTGGATATGTTGTCAGCCTAAGTCTCTGTGGCATACTGGATATGTTGTCAGCCTAAGTCTCTGTGGTATACTGGATATGTTGTCAGCCTAAGTCTCTGTGGTATACTGGATATGTTGTCAGCCTAAGTCTCTGTGGTATACTGGATATGTTGTCAGCCTAAGTCTCTGTGGCATACTGGATATGTTGTCAGCCTAAGTCTCTGTGGTATACTGGATATGTTGTCAGCCTAAGTCTCTGTGGTATACTGGATATGTTGTCAGCCTAGCAACTGGGAGGTTATGGGTTTAATCCCCACTGCAGGAGCATTCTTATATATCCCCCAGAGACATCAAGTACTGGTTCTAGTTCAAAGAAACAGAACTCGAGAGTGTTCAAATAATCTATGCTATTGAGCTAAAATAAATATGTTTAAATTAACTAAAGGTCATGGTCACAGGTATAAAGGTATTATATAAGTACAATATTCAGTTTGAATACCATTTATTTAAGCCACACACCTTGAAATGAAATACCGGTACATGGCATTCTAAATTTAAGTATAAATAAGAAACATATTTTATCTATGCCAATAAGAATATATGTGGTGGTAACAAGGTAGAAATCCAAGAAATAATAAATTACTTGCTAACTAGGCTATAGATTTAATTTTATATATCTCAATTAGAATATATCTGGTGGTTACATGTACAAGATAGAAATGCGCTTTAAAACATAAAAATATTGCGTTTGTGGCAATGGATGTATACATATAGAAATCCTACTTTTGGTTTTAAAATTTAAAAAGATTATAAATTACTTGCTAACTAGGCTATAGATTTAATGACAATTTTGCACACTTTCAAATTGCATCTTTATGTATTGATTAACATGTACTTCATTTCAATGTGTGTGGCTTTAATAATGACAGTTCCTCTGCAGATTGAAAATTATGATAAAACCTAACTCTAAGTGAACATTGGACACCATACGGATACTAGTATTACATTTATAATATGGTACTGCCATTATTCAATGCTTTAATTCAAACATTAAAATGTTATCCTCTTGGACTTGTTTTTGAAAAAAATAAATATTGTTTTTCATTGCTGGCATATGTATTACTGAAGGGAGAGGTATATTGGAAAGTACTGCAAAATGTTTTTTATGCCCCCGAATCGAAGCATCATCGGGGGTATATTGTTTTTGGCCTGTCTGTCTGTCATTCTGTCCCAAAACTTTAACCTTGGTCATAACTTTTGCAATATTGAAGATAGCAACTTGATATTTGGCATGCATGTGTACATGTATCTCATGAAGCTGCACATTTTGAGTGGTGAAAGGTTAAGGTCATCCTTCAAGGTCAAAGGTCAAACATATGGCTTCAAAGTGGCGCAATAGGGGGCATTGTGTTTCACAAACACAGGTCTTGTATGCTTTGTTTTGGGGTTGGGGGTATTATGTTTTATAAATATCTCTTGTTTTGAAGTGTAAGAAGTAAAAATTGTTGTTTGATTTAGGAAACCCTTAGTCAGAAAAGTATGTCAAGCCTAGAAGCAGGAGAGAGAGAAAGACTAATAAATGATGTGGTGAAGTATTTGTTGATTCTTGACCAGAAGAAGATCCCAATTAAAAAAGCAGGTGTGTATATTTTTTTTTATTATTTAATAATGTAGCTCAGAGCTGTGTTCCTCCATTTTGGGGAAACACCACATTGGAGATTTAAGAATTTTACTTCATGAAGCAAGTCTTCATTTTGGGAAAGAATTTAATTGTGAACAAGACTAAATAGTGAAAATGTAATTGTTTCTGTACGTATTCCTTTGTATTTACCATTTAATAATCTTTAATCTATCCTTTTTAAAATAAAAAACTTTATGTGTACAGTAATTTTTTCCAAGAATGCTTATTTTTTATTTTAAAATAAATAAATATAAATCATGGTCAGAACTCATAGCAACATTATGCTTTTGATTGGTTTTATTTGAATATTTAGAAATACACCACACACATGATTTAAATTATATGTCAATTGAAATGAAATGATGTAATCTTAACTATTCCTGTGACATGCATCATTAAAAAAAGACAAGTCATTGAATTCTTGTGTACATGTACAAGGCAATTGAATAATACATTCACAAGATGTTAATAAATGGAAATGAATTACTTCCATATAAACATGTGTTATAAAGGACCTTTTATTTTTTATTATTTGATTATAAGTTTACTATAACAATGAAATATACAATATATTTAACCATTGAAATAAACTGGCATTTTTTTATATGGATTGGGGATAAAGACAGGATTGGGATTAGGGCCTTAACACTCATTCCTGATCGAGGGATTAGACAAAAAGCCATGTATTTTTAGCTCAACTATTATGTATGAAATATATATAGTGGAGCTATCCTACTCACGTCGGCATTAGCATTAGCGTTCCTGTTAGCGTTAGCGTGCAAATGTTGAAGTTTGCATACTACCCCAAATATTTCCTATGTCCTTTGACATATTACTTTCATATTTTGCATACTTCTTTACCAACATGACCCCAATCTATAAACAAGAACAGACAACTGTATCAAGCATTTTGACAGAATTAATGCCCCTTTTATACTTAGAATATGCATATTATTGATAGATCTATGTTAAAGTTTGCGTACCACCTCAAATATTTTCTATGTCCTTTGACATATTGCTTTCATAATTTGCATACTTCTTTACCAACATAATCCCAATCTATAAACAAGAGCAGACAACTGTATCAAGCATTTTGACAGAATATTGCCCCTTTTATATTTAGATAATTTAAAATTTTGCTTAAATTGCCATAACTTCTTTATTTATGATCACATTTGATTCATACTTTGACAAACCAACACTCACCTGACATACCACAATTCACTCCACCCAAACCATCCCCATGCCCCACCCCAGAATCCCCCCCCCCCCATTTTTTTTTTGTTTTCCTTAATTTTGAAAGATCATCTATTAAATTACCACACACCCACATTATACACCCCCCCTCTCCATGATGGCTTACGTTATACTGTCAAGCACTCGAATAGTCGAGCGCGCTGTCCTCTGACAGCTCTTGTTAACCAGGTGTTCCGAAGAAAAGATCTGGTTATTAGATTGGCGAATGTCGGCGGGCGGAAAAAGCTTGTCCGGGCCATAACTTTGTTGTTCATTGTGAGATTTTAAAATCATTTGGCACATTTGTTCACAATCATTTGATGGTGTGTCATGCAAAAGAATTACGTCAATATCTCCTAGGTCAAGGTCACACTTTGAGTTCAAAGGTCAAAAATAAGTTTGTCCGGGCCATAACTATGCCATTCATTGTGAGATTTTAAAATCATTTGGCACATTTGTTCACCATCATTTGGCGGTGTGTCATGTGAAATAATTATGTCGATATCACCAAGGTCAAGGTCACACTTAGAGTTCATAGGTAAAAAAATGGCCATAAATAAGCTTGTCCGGGTCATAACTATATGGTTCATTGTGAGATTTTAAAATCATTTGGCACATTTATTCACCATCATTGGAGAGTGTGTCATGCAAAAGAATTAAGTCGATATCTGCAACGTCAAGGTCACACTGTGAGTTCAAAGGTCAAAAATGACCATAAATGATCTTGTCCCGGCCATAGCTATGTCATTCATTGTGAGATTTTAAAATTACACTGTATATTTGTTCACAATCATTGGACGGTGTGTCATTCAAAAAAATTTCGTCAATATCTCCAAGGTCACATTTTGAGTTCAAAGGTCAAAAAAGGCCATAAATGATCTTGTCCGTGCCATAATTATGTCATTCATTGTGAGATTTTGAAATCACTCGGTACACTTAGTAGTTTACAATCATTGAACGGTGTGTCATGCAAAAAAATTACGTCGATATCTCCCAAGGTCAAGGTCACACTTGGAGTTCAAAAGTAAAAATGGCCATAAATGAGCTTGTGCAAGTCATAATTTACTATGTCATTCATTGTGAGATTTTAAAATGACTCTGTACATTAATTTTGTTCACAGTTATTAGACGGCGTGTTATGCGAAAGAATTCAAGAGTTCAAAGTTCAAAATGACCATTAATGATAATGGAATAATAATTCTTAAAAATTGCCATAAATTAGCTTTTCTTGTTTTGTAAAGACAGCATGCAAAATATTCTGTGTGAATGCAGCATGTAGGGGTATACGTCATGTCTGTGACAAAGCTCCCTAGTTATAAATATATTTTTTTGAAAACCTGGTTTTGTGACAATTTTGTCCCTTGTTATTGTCTTGTAATAATTGTGATTACTGTCTAAGTGCACCTTGATACAATAAGACACCAAAGGGAATTGAAAGTGTGCTTCTTACTTACTTTCAGATATCAACAAGCATGTGCTGAAGGAGAGCAGTAAAGCGTTTCCTCATGTGATCCGCGAAGCAGCCAAGCGCCTTGAACATGTAAAAATTGACAATAAATTTGGCCTAGTGTGAGGAATCTGTTAAATGATGTCATTATTGCCTAACATTTAGCCATCATGGATACCAAAAATTATTTGTACATTTTCTTGAAAGCAACATTAATATCTGACACAAACATGTAAGATTGATAGATAAAACCATAGTATTTCTAAGAAGCCTAATTACTTTTGTTTTCTTATATCCTTAGGATGTTTGAAATTTTCTTTTTTATTAATTTGACATCCAGATGTTCCCACACAATAAAGGACTCGAGTGCTTTGGTCTTTTGAAGTTCATGAGGATTCTACATAAATGTATTGTAAATCCTGGGACACATCTCACAAGTTTTTTACAATAGGATTACGGCCATAAAATCTTGCAGACGAATGCCAGAAGACAGTGAAAAGTAACATTTGCATTCTTTGGGTACAATGGCATGTTATACACAATGGATCGACCTTTAAGATTGTGCTGTTGAAATTATTTTATTTTATTTTTGAACAAAATAAGTCAACAGTTTTTGTACTGTATCATTTTGGTATGATGTCAATTCGAGTAACTTATGGTTGCTGATAGCTTTTGAAGATTAGTGTTATTTTTATGGCCCCCCGTCAAAAAAGAGGGGGTATATTGTTTTACACATTTTGGTCCGTTGGTCAGTCCGTCTGTCGGTCGGTCCGTCCACCAAATGGTTTCCAGATGATAATTCAAGAACACTTAGGCCTAGGATCATGAAACTTCATAGGTTCATTGATCCTGACTGGCAGATGACCCCTATTTATTTTCAGGTCACTAGATCAAAGGTCAAGGTCACAGGGACTCAAAATAGTAAAATGGTTTCCGGATGATAACTCAACAATGCTTAGGCTTAGGATCATGAAACTTCATAGGTACATTGATCATGACTGGCAGATGACCCATATTGATTTTCAGGTCACTAGGTCAAAGGTCAAGGTCACAGTTACTCAAAACAATAAAATGGTTTCTGGATGATAACTCAACAATGCTTTGGCCTAGGATCATGAAACTTCATAGGTACATTGAACATGACTGGCAGATGACCCCTATTGATTTTCAGGTCACTAGGTCAAAGGTCAAGGTCACAGTGACCTGAAGCAGCATTTAAATGGTTTCTAACGTATTCACACAATTGCTGCAACTACAACTGACAGCCCATGTGGGAGGCATGCATGTTTTACAAACAGCCCAGACCCTTGATTATTTATGTACATTCACAATAAAGCTATCTTAGGCAACATGCCTTGTTAAAAATGTGTGAATGATTAATAGTTTGCATACATATTGTTCCGTATTTGAAGAATTTAAAGGCAAAGATTCCAGAAATAAGAGTGAAATAATAATTTCCGCATTTTATTTTGGTCCATTCACAAAAAGGTCATGCATTTACAACAGTTTTTAAAATGCTTACAATCAGGCAGGTTAGGGTATACAAACAATATCCCACTTTCAATACAAATAGAATAAAAGTTTTTTAATACTGTATTTTGAGAGTACTGGTATTTTTGTGCTTCAAAATTTTCGCAGAGGAACACAATAAATATTTTTGAGTGTCCAAACATTTTGAGTAAATACAGTGGTGTGTTAATCGAAGACATTTTGAAAAACAGTGTTGTTTTATTGTTGGTCAAAGTTGGGGCAGAAATTCACAATCTCAAAGAGTATATATTTTTTCAAATGACTTCTTAAAACTCCAAATTAAAGTTTCAAAAAAACATTATTTGCAACATGTTTTAGTTCATTTCTCTATACAATAAGTTGAACCTTAGTACAAATAATATTGAAAACACTTTTGTTCTCAATTTTTAAGCATTTGTTATCAAAAACTCAAATTCCCAATTCTATGGGGCCCCATCATGCATCCCCATTCTCAAAATGATGAAAAATGACACAGATGTTTCAGAAAACATCAGCACATGTGCCATGCATGTGATGCTATATCATGCATAAGTCAGCTTCATATCATTGGTCTCAGAAAGACAAACTAATTCATTATATTTTAAAGATCAATACTTTAACAACCTACATATATCTTGACATTTACATCTGTATAGGCAGCTAATGCACTGTTGCAGTTGTTTGGGATCAGCCTGGTGGAGTTGGAGGACAAGCACAAGGGCAGCTTCATACTGGTCAACAACCTGGAGCTTGATAAGGACAGCTACCATCTCACTTGGTAATCGGCTGAGAGCAATCTTTGTACAGAATGTTAGCTGACATTTAATTTTCAGGGAACACTGATGATTTTATTGCAGATTAAAGTAATAATTTAAGTTAGTGTCCAGTAATCAACTATCGTTTTTGTCAATGCCAGTTTATAATTATCACCGTGTTCTTCTACAGTGTGTCTGTTTTCTTTATGAAGAAAGTCTTCATGCATGTTGTTGTACCTTACCGGTATATCAATGTTGAAGAAGTGAGTTGGTTCCATTCAATTTTCCATTATTGTAAATCATTGCTGTTTCCATACAAGTTTCTTTTACCTTTTATCATTGTTTTCATGGAAAATGCTGTTACCTTCTATAATTGTTGTTTCCATTCAAGTTCATGTTACCTTCTATAATGGTTGTTTCCATGCAAGTGCTGTTACCTTCTATAATTGTTGTTTCCATGCAAGTGCTGTTACCTTCTATAATTGTTGTTTCCATGCAAGTGTTGTTACCTTCTATAATTGTTATTTCCATGCAAGTGTTGTTACCTTCTATAATTGTTGTTTTCATGCAAGTGTTGTTACCTTCTATAATTGTTGTTTCCATGCAAGTATTGTTACCTTCTATAATTGTTGTTTCCATGCAAGTGCTGTTACCTTCTATAATTGTTGTTTCCATGCAAGTGTTGTTACCTTCTATAATTGTTGTTTCCATGCAAGTGCTGTTACCTTCTATAATTGTTGTTTCCATGCAAGTGTTGTTACCTTCTATAATTGTTGTTTCCATGCAAGTGCTGTTACCTTCTATAATTGTTGTTTCCATGCAAGTATTGTTACCTTCTATAATTGTTGTTTCCATGCAAGTGCTGTTACCTTCTATAATTGTTGTTTCCATGCAAGTGTTGTTATCTTCTATAATTGTTGTTTCCATGCAAGTGCTGTTACCTTCTATAATTAAGATTTCCATGTTAGTGCCTTTACCTTCTTTAATTGTGATTTCCATACAAGTGCTTTTACCTTTTATAATTAATTTTTTGAAGTTGCTGCTACCATTGATGATTGTCGTTTCCATACAAGTTTAAGTTACCTTCTATAATTATGATTTCCTGAACAATTATCTTATATAATTGTTGTTTCCATACAAATTGCAATTACCTTATCATTATGGTTTCTATACAAAGAGCTATTATGTATATTATTGTTTTTTCTATGCAAGTTGCAAATACCTTTTATAATGTTGATTTCTTTACCAGTTGCTGTTCATGTTATGTTGCAGGAGTGAGGAGGAAGAATGCAAACAAGGGCTGCTGATTGTGGTCTTGAGCATAATCTTTATGTCAGGGAATGTTGTAACAGACAGTGAGTAAATACTTCTTTCAAGGGAATATTTTGGTCCAGTAAAATGTCATGCAAGGGAACGTTTTAACAGCCAGTAAATACTTCTTGTAAGGGAACTTGATACCAAAAAGTGAGTAAAAATATCATGCAAGGGAATGTTGGAACAGAAATTGAATTAAAACTTCTTGCAAGTGAACTTTGTAATAGACTGTTAGTAAATACATCTTGCAAGTAAATATTTATCACACTGTTAGTAAATATGTCTTGCAAGGGAATGCTGTAACAGACTGCGATTAAATACATTTTGCAAGGGAAAGCTGTGACATACAGTGAGAAATTATGTCATTTATGCAATACCAGGCTAGTTGTTGTCAAGAGTTGATGACTTTCAGGCTTTTATTTTGTGCCAAAAATAATCTAGAAAATGTGTATATACTTAGTTTGTAAGTGTCCATTTTAATGTTTTTGAAAACTTGTTATACAATCCTGCATGTGGAAATTAGCCAGAGATATCTAAATTTGATATAGGCGAAATTCCTTGCAATAGAACATTTGCAATATACCGATAAATTTAATCTGCTCTAAAAAAACATAATATTGTGAACAGTTTTAGCAGGTGTACTTGTTATGTACTGTACTTGTATTGAAATGTAATATGTTATAAATAGGCGGCCATTACTTGTGGTTATCTGCTTCTGGTGTCTCTGAACGTGTTTATGTAACACACAAATTTTGCCATGTCATGCGAAAATGCCATATGCTTAGCTTAGCTTTAGACCAGCCTTCTCAATTTGGCAGTCTAGTCAGAATCTACTCTGTCTGCTATATGGATACTCAAGGTTTCATGGACTCATTGAAGAACAGGATTTGCTCCTGACCAGACTGTGCATATTGGTAGGCTGGACTGGAGCTGCGCATAAGACCCATTTATGCATGACATGTGTCAATAAATGCACCAGTCCTAGATAGAAATGTGTATGTGACAACTGCATATTATACCAAAAAGTGTGTGCTTTTCACATATAACTTTGATATTGTCTTTTTATCAAGGTCAGCTTTGGAGTGCTCTAAAGAAATTTGGGGTGGATCAGGAGTGAGTATACAGATAGTTGTAGAATCTTTAAGTGGGAACATGCTCTCAGCTTCTTATTTTCTTCAGTTATCTGTTGCTAAAACTTTTTATTAATTTTCAAGAGAATATAATTTTAAGCTCGGCTATTTTCGGAGAAAGCCTGAGGTATTGTCATAGCCAGCTCGTAATCCGGCGTTCGTGCTAAAACCTTTGCATTTTGTTAACCTTTTGAACATTGGCTCTAAATCAAAGTGCTTCCACCTACAACTTGGAAACTTCATACTTCATACATCAAAGTATATGCACCTTGATAAGTTCTACATGCCACACCCATTTTGGGGTCACAAGGTCAAAGGTCAAGGTCACTGTGGCCTCTAAAAAAAAAAAAAATCTGACAAGCTTTCATTTATTAAAAAATGCACCCGCAGCCGAGCGTTGGCACCCGTTATGCGGTGCTCTTGTTTTATTATGCCCCCCTTCGAAGAAGAGGGGGTATATTGTTTTGCACATGTCGGTCAGTCCGTCGGTCCGTCCACCAAATGGTTTCCGGATGATGACTCAAGAAAGCTTAGGCCTAGGATCATGAAACTTTATAGGTACATTGATCATGACTGGCAGATGACCCCTATTGATTTTCAGGTCACTAGGTAAAAGCTCAAGGTTACAGTGACTCAAAACAGTAAAATGGTTTCTGGATGATAACTCAACAATGCTTAGGCCTAGGATCATGAAACTTCATAGGTACATTGATCATGACTGACAGATGACCCCTATTGATTTTCAGTTCACTAGGTCAAAGGTCAAGGTCACAGTGACCTGAAGCAGCAGTAAAATGGTGTCCAGATAACTCAAGAATGCTTAAGCCTAGGATCTTTAAACTTCATAGGTAAATTGATCATGACTGGCAGATGACCCTATTGATTTTCAGGTCACTAGGTCAAAGGTCAAGGTCACATTGACTTGAAACAGTAAAATGGTTTCCGGATGATAACTCAACAATGCTTAGGCCTAAGATCATGAAACTTCATAGGTACATTGATCATGACTGGCAGATGACCCCTATTGATTTTCAGGTTACTAGGTCAAAGTTAAAGGTCACAGTGACTCAAAACAGTAAAATGGTTGCCGGCTGATAACTCAAGAACGCTAAGGCCTAGGATCATGAAACTTCATAGGTACATTGATCATGACTTGCAAATGACCCCTATTTACTTTCCAGTCACTAGGTTAAAGGTCAAGGTCACAGTGACTTGAAACAATAAAATGGTTTCCGGATGATAACTCAAGAACGCTTAGGCCTAGGATCATTAAACTTCATAGGTACATTGATCATGACTGGCAGATGACCCCTATTGATTTTCAGGTCACTTGGTCAAAGGTCAAGGTCACAGTGACTCAAAACAGTAAAAATTGTTTCCGGATGATAACTCTAACGCATAGGCCTAGGATCATGAAACTTCATAGGTACATTGAGCATGACTGGCAGATGACCCCTATTGATTTTCAGGTCACTACTTCAAAGGTCAAGGTCACATTTACTCAAAACAATTAAATGGTTTCTGAATGATAACTCAAGAATGCTTGGGCCTAGGATCATGAAACTTTATAGGTACATTGATCATGACTGGCAGATGACCCCTATTGATTTTCAGGTCACTAGGTCAAAGGTCAAGGTCACAGTGACCTGAAGCAGTAAAATGGTTTCTAAGGTATTCACACAATGGCTGCCACTACAACTGACAGCCCATTTAGGGGTCATGCGTGTTTTACATACAGCCCTTGTTTTTTTTCAACTGCAAAATTTTATTTTCAATATATAGTATTACATTCGTACATGTTTTATATGTAGCAGTTCATGAACATGTACGTGAAGGGAGTATATAAACATAGTTGTATTCAAAACATTAAAATACAATACATATTTAAAAAAATAAAACACTTTAAAGAAGCTGTTTTTACATAGTACATGTATTCATTATAAAGTGTGTGGAAACCATGAAGAAACTGATTACTGTACAACTCTCCCACTAAATTATACAGAACTTATATTGCAAGTATTGTTAATATTTCAGTGCACACCAATACTGCTGATTGATTTGACTTAGTTATAGTCTCCCGCATGAAATGTTTGGAAGAAATCAAATGTAAACCTTAAATTACAAACCTTCAATAGCAAATTGAATCTATTAAATACATGTTCTGCTTAAATTTTGACCACTGTGACCTGGTTTTAGCCAAACGCATGAAGTGTTTGGCAATGTGAAGAAGTTGATCACGCAGGAGTGGGCTCGTCAGTGTTACCTGGAGTTGACCACGCTGCCCAATACAGACCCACCCATTGTTGAGGTTCGCTGGGGCCAGAGGGTGCACCAGGAGACCACCAAGAGGAAGATACTGGAATATGTCAGTAAGGTAGGGGACGGTGTAAACAAGTAGAGTATGCAGGCTGGGGCCAGAGGGCCCACCAGGAGACCACCAAGAGGAAGATACTGCAATATGTCAGTTAGGTAGGGGATGGTGTAAACATGTAGAGTATGCAGGCTGGGGCCAGAGGGCCCACCAGGAGACCACCAAGAGGAAGATACTGCAATATGTTAGTAAGGTAGGGGACTGTGTAAGCATGTAGAGTATGCAGGCTGGGGCCAGAGGGCCCACCAGGGGACCCCCAAGAGGAAGATACTGCAATATGTCAGTAAGGTAGGGGACTGTGTAAACATGTAGAGTATGCAGGCTGGGTTCACATGGCCCACCAGGAGACCCCCAAGAGGAAGATACTGCAATATGTCAGTAAGGTAGGGGACTGTGTAAACATGTAGAGTATGCAGAGGGCCCACCAGGAGACCACCAAGAGGAAGATACTGCAATATGTCAGTAAGGTAGGGGACTGTGTAAGCATGTAGAGTATGCAGGCTGGGGCCAGAGGGCCCACCAGGGGACCCCCAAGAGGAAGATACTGCAATATGTCAGTAAGGTAGGGGACTGTGTAAGCATGTAGAGTATGCAGGCTGGGGCCAGAGGGCCCACCAGGAGACCACCAAGAGGAAAATACTGCAATATGTCAGTAAGGTAGGGGACTGTGTAAACAAGTAGAGTATGCAGGCTGGGTCCACAGGGCCCACCAGGAGACCACCAAGAGGAAGATACTGCAATATGTCAGTAAGGTAGGGGATGGTGTAAACATGTAGAGTATGCAGGCTGGGGCCAGAGGGCCCACCAGGAGACCCCCAAGAGGAAGATACTGCAATATGTCAGTAAGGTAGGGGACTGTGTAAACATGTAGAGTATGCAGGCTGGGTTCACATGGCCCACCAGGAGACCCCCAAGAGGAAGATACTGCAATATGTCAGTAAGGTAGGGGACTGTGTAAACATGTAGAGTATGCAGGCTGGGGCCAGAGGGCCCACCAGGAGACCACCAAGAGGAAGATGCTGCAATATGTCAGTAAGGTAGGGGACTGTGTAAACAAGTAGAGTATGCAGGCTGGGACCAGAGGGCCCACCAGGAGACCACAAAGAGGAAGATACTGCAATATGTCAGTAAGGTAGGGGACTGTGTAAACAAGTAGAGTATGCAGGCTGGGTCCACAGGGCCCACCAAGAGACCACCAAGAGGAAGATACTGCAATATGTCAGTAAGGTAGGGGACGGTGTAAACATGTAGAGTATGCAGGCTGGGTCCACAGGGCCCACCAGGAGACCCCCAAGAGGAAGATACTGCAATATGTCAGTTAGGTAGGGGACTGTGTAAGCATGTAGAGTATGCAGGCTGGGGCCAGAGGGCCCACCAGGAGACCACCAAGAGAAAGATACTGCAATATGTCAGTAAGGTAGGGGACTGTGTAAGCATGTTGAGTATGCAGGCTGGGGCCAGAGGGCCCACCAGGGGACCCCCAAGAGGAAGATACTGCAATATGTCAGTAAGGTAGGGGACTGTGTAAGCATGTAGAGTATGCAGGCTTGGGCCAGAGGGCCCACCAGGAGACCCCCAAGAGGAAGATACTGCAATATGTCAGTAAGGTAGGGGACTGTGTAAACATGTAGAGTATGCAGGCTGGGGCCAGAGGGCCCACCAGGGGACCCCCAAGAGGAAGATACTGCAATATGTCAGTAAGGTAGGGGACTGTGTAAGCATGTTGAGTATGCAGGCTGGGGCCAGAGGGCCCACCAGGAGACCCCCAAGAGGAAGATACTGCAATATGTCAGTAAGGTAGGGGACTGTGTAAACATGTAGAGTATGCAGGCTGGGGCCAGAGGGCCCACCAGGGGACCCCCAAGAGGAAGATACTGCAATATGTCAGTAAGGTAGGGGATGGTGTAAACATGTAGAGTATGCAGGCTGGGTCCACAGGGCCCACCAGGAGACCCCCAAGAGGAAGATACTGCAATATGTCAGTAAGGTAGGGGATGGTGTAAACATGTAGAGTATGCAGGCTGGGGCCACAGGGCCCACCAGGAGACCCCCAAGAGGAAGATACTGCAATATGTCAGTAAGGTAGGGGATGGTGTAAACATGTAGAGTATGCAGGCTGTGTCCAGGGGGCCCACCAGGAGACCCCCAAGAGGAAGATACTGCAATATGTCAGTAAGGTAGGGGATGGTGTAAGCATGTAGAGTATGCAGGCTGGGGCCAGAGGGCCCACCAGGGGACCCCCAAGAGGAAGATACTGCAATATGTCAGTAAGGTAGGGGACTGTGTAAACATGTAGAGTATGCAGGCTGGGGCCAGAGGGCCCACCAGGGGACCCCCAAGAGGAAGATACTGCAATATGTCAGTAAGGTATGGGACTGTGTAAGCATGTAGAGTATGCAGGCTGGGGCCAGAGGGCCCACCAGGAGACCACCAAGAGGAAGATACTGCAATATGTCAGTAAGGTAGGGGACGGTGTAAACAAGTAGAGTATGCAGGCTGGGTCCACAGGGCCCACCAGGGGACCCCCAAGAGGAAGATACTGCAATATGTCAGTAAGGTAGGGGACGGTGTAAGCATGTAGAGTATGCAGGCTGGGTCCACAGGGCCCACCAGGAGACCACCAAGAGGAAGATACTGCAATATGTCAGTAAGGTAGGGGACGGTGTAAACATGTAGAGTATGCAGGCTGGGGTCAGAGGGCCCACCAGGAGACCACCAAGAGGAAGATACTGCAATATGTCAGTAAGGTAGGGGACGGTGTAAACAAGTAGAGTATGCAGGCTGGGGCCAGAGGGCCCACCAGGAGACCACCAAGAGAAAGATACTGCAATATGTCAGTAAGGTAGGGGACTGTGTAAGCATGTAGAGTATGCAGGCTGGGTCCACAGGGCCCACCAGGAGACCCCCAAGAGGAAGATACTGCAATATGTCAGTAAGGTAGGGGACGGTGTAAACATGTAGAGTATGCAGGCTGGGGCCAGAGGGCCCACCAGGAGACCACCAAGAGGAAGATACTGCAATATGTCAGTAAGGTAGGGGACTGTGTAAACAAGTAGAGTATGCAGGCTGGGTCCACAGGGCCCACCAGGAGACCACCAAGAGGAAGATACTGCAATATGTTAGTAAGGTAGGGGACTGTGTAAGCATGTAGAGTATGCAGGCTGGGTCCACAGGGCCCACCAGGAGACCACCAAGAGGAAGATACTGCAATATGTCAGTAAGGTAGGGGACTGTGTAAACAAGTAGAGTATGCAGGCTGGGGCCAGAGGGCCCACCAGGAGACCACCAAGAGAAAGATACTGCAATATGTCAGTAAGGTAGGGGTCTGTGTAAGCATGTAGAGTATGCAGGCTGGGGCCAGAGGGCCCACCAGGGGACCCCCAAGAGGAAGATACTGCAATATGTCAGTAAGGTAGGGGATGGTGTAAACATGTAGAGTATGCAGGCTGGGGCCAGAGGGCCCACCAGGGGACCACCAAGAGGAAGATACTGCAATATGTCAGTAAGGTAGGGGACTGTGTAAGCATGTAGAGTATGCAGGCTGGGGCCAGAGGGCCCACCAGGAGACCACCAAGAGGAAGATACTGCAATATGTCAGTAAGGTAGGGGACTGTGTAAACAAGTAGAGTATGCAGGCTGGGGCCAGAGGGCCCACCAGGAGACCACCAAGAGGAAGATACTGCAATATGTCAGTAAGGTAGGGGACGGTGTAAACAAGTAGAGTATGCAGGCTGGGTCCACAGGGCCCACCAGGGGACCCCCAAGAGGAAGATACTGCAATATGTCAGTAAGTTAGGGGACGGTGTAAGCATGTAGAGTATGCAGGCTGGGTCCACAGGGCCCACCAGGAGACCACCAAGAGGAAGATACTGCAATATGTCAGTTAGGTAGGGGACTGTGTAAACATGTAGAGTATGCAGGCTGGGTCCACAGGGCCCACCAGGAGACCACCAAGAGGAAGATACTGCAATATGTCAGTAAGGTAGGGGACGGTGTAAACATGTAGAGTATGCAGGCTGGGGTCAGAGGGCCCACCAGGAGACCACCAAGAGGAAGATACTGCAATATGTCAGTAAGGTAGGGGACGGTGTAAACAAGTAGAGTATGCAGGCTTGGGCCAGAGGGCCCACCAGGAGACCCCCAAGAGGAAGATACTGCAATATGTCAGTTAGGTAGGGGACGGTGTAAACATGTAGAGTATGCAGGCTGGGGCCAGAGGGCCCACCAGGAGACCACCAAGATGAAGATACTGCAATATGTCAGTAAGGTAGGGGACTGTGTAAACAAGTAGAGTATGCAGGCTGGGTCCACAGGGCCCACCAGGAGACCACCAAGAGGAAGATACTGCAATATGTCAGTAAGGTAGGGGACTGTGTAAGCATGTAGAGTATGCAGGCTGGGTCCACAGGGCCCACCAGGAGACCACCAAGAGGAAGATACTGCAATATGTCAGTAAGGTAGGGGACGGTGTAAACAAGTAGAGTATGCAGGCTTGGGCCAGAGGGCCCACCAGGAGACCACCAAGAGAAAGATACTGCAATATGTCAGTAAGGTAGGGGACTGTGTAAGCATGTAGAGTATGCAGGCTGGGTCCACAGGGCCCACCAGGAGACCCCCAAGAGGAAGATACTGCAATATGTCAGTTAGGTAGGGGACTGTGTAAGCATGTAGAGTATGCAGGCTGGGGCCAGAGGGCCCACCAGGAGACCCCCAAGAGGAAGATACTGCAATATGTCAGTAAGGTAGGGGACTGTGTAAGCATGTAGAGTATGCAGGCTGGGTCCACAGGGCCCACCAGAAGACCACCAAGAGGAAGATACTGCAATATGTCAGTAAGGTAGGGGACTGTGTAAGCATGTTGAGTATGCAGGCTGGGTCCACAGGGCCCACCAGGAGACCACCAAGAGGAAGATACTGCAATATGTCAGTTAGGTAGGGGACTGTGTAAGCATGTAGAGTATGCAGGCTGGGGCCAGAGGGCCCACCAGGAGACCCCCAAGAGGAAGATACTGCAATATGTCAGTTAGGTAGGGGACTGTGTAAGCATGTTGAGTATGCAGGCTGGGCCCAGAGGGCCCACCAGGAGACCCCCAAGAGGAAGATACTGCAATATGTCAGTAAGGTAGGGGACGGTGTAAGCATGTAGAGTATGCAGGCTGGGGTAAGAGGGCCCACCAGGAGACCCCCAAGAGGAAGATACTGCAATATGTCAGTAAGGTAGGGGACTCTGTAAGCATGTAGAGTATGCAGGCTGGGGCCAGAGGGCCCACCAGGAGACCACCAAGAGGAAGAGACTGCAATATGTCAGTAAGGTAGGGGATGGTGTAAACAAGTAGAGTATGCAGGCTGGGGCCAGAGGGCCCACCAGGAGACCACCAAGAGAAAGATACTGCAATATGTCAGTAAGGTAGGGGACTGTGTAAGCATGTAGAGTATGCAGGCTGGGTCCACAGGGCCCACCAGGAGACCACCAAGAGGAAGATGCTGCAATATGTCAGTAAGGTAGGGGACTGTGTAAACAAGTAGAGTATGCAGGCTGGGGCCAGAGGGCCCACCAGGAGACCACCAAGAGGAAGATACTGCAATATGTCAGTAAGGTAGGGGACTGTGTAAGCATGTAGAGAATGCAGGCTGGGGCCAGAGGGCCCACCAGGAGACCACCAAGAGGAAGAGACTGAAATATGTCAGTAAGGTAGGGGATGGTGTAAACAAGTAGAGTATGCAGGCTGGGGCCAGAGGGCCCACCAGGGGACCACCAAGAGGAAGATACTGCAATATGTCAGTAAGGTAGGGGACTGTGTAAACATGTAGAGTATGCAGGCTGGGGCCAGAGGGCCCACCAGGAGACGACCAAGAGGAAGAGACTGCAATATGTCAGTAAGGTAGGGGACGGTGTAAACATGTAGATTATGCAGGCTGGGGCCAGAGGGCCCACCAGGAGACCACCAAGAGGAAGATACTGCAATATGTCAGTAAGGTAGGGGACTGTGTAAACAAGTAGAGTATGCAGGCTGGGGCCAGAGGGCCCACCAGGAGACCACCAAGAGGAAGATACTGCAATATGTCAGTTAGGTAGGGGACGGTGTAAGCATGTAGAGTATGCAGGCTGGGGCCAGAGGGCCCACCAGGAGACCACCAAGAGGAAGATACTGCAATATGTCAGTAAGGTAGGGGACTGTGTAAACATGTAGAGTATGCAGGCTGGGGCCAGAGGGCCCACCAGGAGACCACCAAGAGGAAGATACTGCAATATGTCAGTAAGGTAGGGGACTGTGTAAACATGTAGAGTATGCAGGCTGGGGCCAGAGGGCCCACCAGGAGACCACGAAGAGGAAGATACTGCAATATGTCAGTAAGGTAGGGGACTGTGTAAGCATGTAGAGTATGCAGGCTGGGGCCAGAGGGCCCACCAGGAGACCCCCAAGAGGAAGATACTGCAATATGTCAGTAAGGTAGGGGACTGTGTAAACATGTAGAGTATGCTGAGTAGGGGATGGTGTAAACATGTAGAGTATGCAGGCTGGGGCCAGAGGGCCCACCAGGGGACCCCCAAGAGGAAGATACTGCAATATGTCAGTTAGGTAGGGGACTGTGTAAGCATGTTGAGTATGCAGGCTGGGGCCAGAGGGCCCACCAGGAGACCCCCAAGAGGAAGATGCTGCAATATGTCAGTAAGGTAGGGGACGGTGTAAACATGTAGAGTATGCAGGCTGGGGCCAGAGGGCCCACCAGGAGACCACCAAGAGGAAGATACTGCAATATGTCAGTAAGGTAGGGGATGGTGTAAACAAGTAGAGTATGCAGGCTGGGTCCACAGGGCCCACCAGGAGACCCCCAAGAGGAAGATACTGCAATATGTCAGTAAGGTAGGGGACGGTGTAAACATGTAGAGTATGCAGGCTGGGGCCAGAGGGCCCACCAGGAGACCACCAAGAGGAAGATACTGCAATATGTCAGTAAGGTAAGGGACTGTGTAAGCATGTAGAGTATGCAGGCTGGGGCCAGAGGGCCCACCAGGGGAACAACAAGAGGAAGATACTGCAATATGTCAGTAAGGTAGGGGACTGTGTAAGCATGTAGAGTATGCAGGCTGGGTCCACAGGGCCCACCAGGAGACCACCAAGAGGAAGATACTGCAATATATCAGTTAGGTAGGGGACTGTGTAAGCATGTAGAGTATGCAGGCTGGGTCCACAGGGCCCACCAGGAGACCACCAAGAGGAAGATACTGCAATATGTCAGTAAGGTAGGGGACTGTGTAAACATGTAGAGTATGCAGGCTGGGGCCAGAGGGCCCACCAGGAGACCACCAAGAGGAAGATACTGCAATATGTCAGTAAGGTAGGGGACTGTGTAAGCATGTAGAGTATGCAGGCTGGGTCCACAGGGCCCACCAGGAGACCACCAAGAGGAAGATACTGCAATATGTCAGTAAGGTAGGGGATGGTGTAAACATGTAGAGTATGCAGGCTGGGGCCAGAGGGCCCACCAGGAGACCACCAAGAGAAAGATACTGCAATATGTCAGTAAGGTAGGGGACTGTGTAAGCATGTAGAGTATGCAGGCTGGGGCCAGAGGGCCCACCAGGAGACCACCAAGAGGAAGATACTGCAATATGTCAGTTAGGTAGGGGACTGTGTAAGCATGTTGAGTATGCAGGCTGGGGCCAGAGGGCCCACCAGGAGACCACCAAGAGGAAGATACTGCAATATGTCAGTAAGGTTGGGGACTGTGTAAGCATGTAGAGTATGCAGGCTGGGGCCACAGGGCCCACCAGGAGACCACCAAGAGGAAGATACTGGAATATGTCAGTAAGGTAGGGGACTGTGTAAACAAGTAGAGTATTCAGGCTGGGGCCAGAGGGCCCACCAGGGGAACAACAAGAGGAAGATACTGCAATATGTCAGTAAGGTAGGGGACTGTGTAAGCATGTAGAGTATGCAGGCTGGAACGAGAGGGCCCACCAGGGGACCACCAAGAGGAAGATACTGCAATATGTCAGTAAGGTAGGGGACTGTGTAAACATGTTGAGTATGCAGGCTGGGGCCAGAGGGCCCACCAGGAGACCACCAAGAGGAAGATACTGCAATATGTCAGTTAGGTAGGGGATGGTGTAAACAAGTAGAGTATGCAGGCTGGGGCCAGAGGGCCCACCAGGAGACCACCAAGAGGAAGATACTGCAATATGTCAGTAAGGTAGGGGACTGTGTAAACATGTAGAGTATGCAGGCTGGGTCCACAGGGCCCACCAGGGGACCCCCAAGAGGAAGATACTGCAATATGTCAGTAAGGTAGGGGACTGTGTAAACATGTAGAGTATGCAGGCTGGGGCCAGAGGGCCCACCAGGAGACCACCAAGAGGAAGATACTGCAATATGTCAGTAAGGTAGGGGACGGTGTAAGCATGTAGAGTATGCAGGCTGGGTCCACAGGGCCCACCAGGAGACCACCAAGAGGAAGATACTGCAATATGTCAGTAAGGTAGGGGACTGTGTAAACAAGTAGAGTATGCAGGCTGGGTCCACAGGGCCCACCAGGAGACCCCCAAGAGGAAGATACTGCAATATATCAGTTAGGTAGGGGACTGTGTAAGCATGTAGAGTATGCAGGCTGGGGCCAGAGGGCCCACCAGGAGACCACCAAGAGGAAGATACTGCAATATGTCAGTAAGGTAGGGGAGTGTAAGCATGTAGAGTATGCAGGCTGGGGCCAGAGGGCCCACCAGGAGACCCCCAAGAGGAAGATACTGCAATATGTCAGTTAGGTAGGGGACTGTGTAAACATGTAGAGTATGCAGGCTGGGGCCAGAGGGCCCAACAGGAGAACACCAAGAGGAAGATACTGGAATATGTCAGTAAGGTAGGGGACTGTGTAAGCATGTAGAGTATGCAGGCTGGGGCCAGAGGGCCCACCAGGAGACCCCCAAGAGGAAGATACTGCAATATATCAGTAAGGTAGGGGACGGTGTAAACAAGTAGAGTATGCAGGCTGGGGCCAGAGGGCCCACCAGGAGACCACCAAGAGGAAGATACTGGAATATGTCAGTAAGGTAGGGGACTGTGTAAACAAGTAGAGTATGCAGGCTGGGTCCACAGGGCCCACCAGGAGACCCCCAAGAGGAAGATACTGCAATATGTCAGTAAGGTAGGGGACTGTGTAAACAAGTAGAGTATGCAGGCTGGGGCCAGAGGGCCCACCAGGAGACCACCAAGAGGAAGATACTGCAATATGTCAGTAAGGTAGGGGACGGTGTAAACATGTAGAGTATGCAGGCTGGGGCCAGAGGGCCCACCAGGAGACCACCAAGAGGAAGATACTGCAATATGTCAGTTAGGTAGGGGATGGTGTAAACAAGTAGAGTATGCAGGCTGGGGCCAGAGGGCCCACCAGGAGACCACCAAGAGGAAGATACTGCAATATGTCAGTAAGGTAGGGGACTGTGTAAACATGTAGAGTATGCAGGCTGGGTCCACAGGGCCCACAAGGGGACCCCCAAGAGGAAGATACTGCAATATGTCAGTAAGGTAGGGGACTGTGTAAACATTTAGAGTATGCAGGCTGGGGCCAAAGGGCCCACCAGGAGACCACCAAAAGGAAGATACTGCAATATGTCAGTAAGGTAGGGGACGGTGTAAGCATGTCTAGTATGCAGGCTGGGTCCACAGGGCACACCAGGAGACCACCAAGAGGAAGATACTGCAATATATCAGTAAGGTAGGGGACGGTGTAAACAAGTAGAGTATGCAGGCTGGGGCCAGAGGGCCCACCAGGAGACCACCAAGAGGAAGATACTGGAATATGTCAGTAAGGTAGGGGACTGTGTAAGCATGTAGAGTATGCAGGCTTGGGCCAGAGGGCCCACCAGGAGACCCCCAAGAGGAAGATACTGCAATATGTCAGTAAGGTAGGGGACTGTGTAAACATGTAGAGTATGCAGGCTGGGGCCAGAGGGCCCACCAGGGGACCCCCAAGAGGAAGATACTGCAATATGTCAGTAAGGTAGGGGACTGTGTAAGCATGTTGAGTATGCAGGCTGGGGCCAGAGGGCCCACCAGGAGACCCCCAAGAGTAAGATACTGCAATATGTCAGTAAGGTAGGGGACTGTGTAAACATGTAGAGTATGCAGGCTGGGGCCAGAGGGCCCACCAGGGGACCCCCAAGAGGAAGATACTGCAATATGTCAGTAAGGTAGGGGATGGTGTAAACATGTAGAGTATGCAGGCTGGGTCCACAGGGCCCACCAGGAGACCCCCAAGAGGAAGATACTGCAATATGTCAGTAAGGTAGGGGATGGTGTAAACATGTAGAGTATGCAGGCTGGGGCCACAGGGCCCACCAGGAGACCCCCAAGAGGAAGATACTGCAATATGTCAGTAAGGTAGGGGATGGTGTAAACATGTAGAGTATGCAGGCTGGGTCCAGGGGGCCCACCAGGAGACCCCCAAGAGGAAGATACTGCAATATGTCAGTAAGGTAGGGGATGGTGTAAGCATGTAGAGTATGCAGGCTGGGGCCAGAGGGCCCACCAGGGGACCCCCAAGAGGAAGATACTGCAATATGTCAGTAAGGTAGGGGACTGTGTAAACATGTAGAGTATGCAGGCTGGGGCCAGAGGGCCCACCAGGGGACCCCCAAGAGGAAGATACTGCAATATGTCAGTAAGGTAGGGGACTGTGTAAGCATGTAGAGTATGCAGGCTGGGGCCAGAGGGCCCACCAGGAGACCACCAAGAGGAAGATACTGCAATATGTCAGTAAGGTAGGGGACGGTGTAAACAAGTAGAGTATGCAGGCTGGGTCCACAGGGCCCACCAGGGGACCCCCAAGAGGAAGATACTGCAATATGTCAGTAAGGTAGGGGACGGTGTAAGCATGTAGAGTATGCAGGCTGGGTCCACAGGGCCCACCAGGAGACCACCAAGAGGAAGATACTGCAATATGTCAGTAAGGTAGGGGACGGTGTAAACATGTAGAGTATGCAGGCTGGGGTCAGAGGGCCCACCAGGAGACCACCAAGAGGAAGATACTGCAATATGTCAGTAAGGTAGGGGACGGTGTAAACAAGTAGAGTATGCAGGCTGGGGCCAGAGGGCCCACCAGGAGACCACCAAGAGAAAGATACTGCAATATGTCAGTAAGGTAGGGGACTGTGTAAGCATGTAGAGTATGCAGGCTGGGTCCACAGGGCCCACCAGGAGACCCCCAAGAGGAAGATACTGCAATATGTCAGTAAGGTAGGGGACGGTGTAAACATGTAGAGTATGCAGGCTGGGGCCAGAGGGCCCACCAGGAGACCACCAAGAGGAAGATACTGCAATATGTCAGTAAGGTAGGGGACTGTGTAAACAAGTAGAGTATGCAGGCTGGGTCCACAGGGCCCACCAGGAGACCACCAAGAGGAAGATACTGCAATATGTTAGTAAGGTAGGGGACTGTGTAAGCATGTAGAGTATGCAGGCTGTGTCCACAGGGCCCACCAGGAGACCACCAAGAGGAAGATACTGCAATATGTCAGTAAGGTAGGGGACTGTGTAAACAAGTAGAGTATGCAGGCTGGGGCCAGAGGGCCCACCAGGAGACCACCAAGAGAAAGATACTGCAATATGTCAGTAAGGTAGGGGACTGTGTAAGCATGTAGAGTATGCAGGCTGGGGCCAGAGGGCCCACCAGGGGACCCCCAAGAGAAAGATACTGCAATATGTCAGTAAGGTAGGGGATGGTGTAAACATGTAGAGTATGCAGGCTGGGGCCAGAGGGCCCACCAGGGGACCACCAAGAGGAAGATACTGCAATATGTCAGTAAGGTAGGGGACTGTGTAAGCATGTAGAGTATGCAGGCTGGGGCCAGAGGGCCCACCAGGAGACCACCAAGAGGAAGATACTGCAATATGTCAGTAAGGTAGGGGACTGTGTAAACAAGTAGAGTATGCAGGCTGGGGCCAGAGGGCCCACCAGGAGACCACTAAGAGGAAGATACTGCAATATGTCAGTAAGGTAGGGGACGGTGTAAACAAGTAGAGTATGCAGGCTGGGTCCACAGGGCCCACCAGGGGACCCCCAAGAGGAAGATACTGCAATATGTCAGTAAGGTAGGGGACGGTGTAAGCATGTAGAGTATGCAGGCTGGGTCCACAGGGCCCACCAGGAGACCACCAAGAGGAAGATACTGCAATATGTCGGTTAGGTAGGGGACTGTGTAAACATGTAGAGTATGCAGGCTGGGTCCACAGGGCCCACCAGGAGACCACCAAGAGGAAGATACTGCAATATGTCAGTAAGGTAGGGGACGGTGTAAACATGTAGAGTATGCAGGCTGGGGCCAGAGGGCCCACCAGGAGACCACCAAGAGGAAGATACTGCAATATGTCAGTAAGGTAGGGGACGGTGTAAACAAGTAGAGTATGCAGGCTTGGGCCAGAGGGCCCACCAGGAGACCCCCAAGAGGAAGATACTGCAATATGTCAGTTAGGTAGGGGACGGTGTAAACATGTAGAGTATGCAGGCTGGGGCCAGAGGGCCCACCAGGAGACCACCAAGATGAAGATACTGCAATATGTCAGTAAGGTAGGGGACTGTGTAAACAAGTAGAGTATGCAGGCTGGGTCCACAGGGCCCACCAGGAGACCACCAAGAGGAAGATACTGCAATATGTCAGTAAGGTAGGGGACTGTGTAAGCATGTAGAGTATGCAGGCTGGGTCCACAGGGCCCACCAGGAGACCACCAAGAGGAAGATACTGCAATATGTCAGTAAGGTAGGGGACGGTGTAAACAAGTAGAGTATGCAGGCTTGGGGCCAGAGGGCCCACCAGGAGACCACCAAGAGAAAGATACTGCAATATGTCAGTAAGGTAGGGGACTGTGTAAGCATGTAGAGTATGCAGGCTGGGTCCACAGGGCCCACCAGGAGACCCCCAAGAGGAAGATACTGCAATATGTCAGTTAGGTAGGGGACTGTGTAAGCATGTAGAGTATGCAGGCTGGGGCCAGAGGGCCCACCAGGAGACCCCCAAGAGGAAGATACTGCAATATGTCAGTAAGGTAGGGGACTGTGTAAGCATGTAGAGTATGCAGGCTGGGTCCACAGGGCCCACCAGGAGACCACCAAGAGGAAGATACTGCAATATGTCAGTAAGGTAGGGGACTGTGTAAGCATGTAGAGTATGCAGGCTGGGTCCACAGGGCCCACCAGGAGACCACCAAGAGGAAGATACTGCAATATGTCAGTTAGGTAGGGGACTGTGTAAGCATGTAGAGTATGCAGGCTGGGGCCAGAGGGCCCACCAGGAGACCCCCAAGAGGAAGATACTGCAATATGTCAGTTAGGTAGGGGACTGTGTAAGCATGTTGAGTATGCAGGCTGGGCCCAGAGGGCCCACCAGGAGACCCCCAAGAGGAAGATACTGCAATATGTCAGTAAGGTAGGGGACGGTGTAAGCATGTAGAGTATGCAGGCTGGGGTAAGAGGGCCCACCAGGAGACCCCCAAGAGGAAGATACTGCAATATGTCAGTAAGGTAGGGGACTCTGTAAGCATGTAGAGTATGCAGGCTGGGGCCAGAGGGCCCACCAGGAGACCACCAAGAGGAAGAGACTGCAATATGTCAGTAAGGTAGGGGATGGTGTAAACAAGTAGAGTATGCAGGCTGGGGCCAGAGGGCCCACCAGGAGACCACCAAGAGAAAGATACTGCAATATGTCAGTAAGGTAGGGGACTGTGCAAGCATGTAGAGTATGCAGGCTGGGGCCAGAGGGCCCACCAGGAGACCACCAAGAGGAAGATACTGCAATATGTCAGTAAGGTAGGGGACTGTGTAAACAAGTAGAGTATGCAGGCTGGGGCCAGAGGGCCCACCAGGAGACCACCAAGAGGAAGATACTGCAATATGTCAGTAAGGTAGGGGACTGTGTAAGCATGTAGAGAATGCAGGCTGGGGCCAGAGGGCCCACCAGGAGACCACCAAGAGGAAGAGACTGAAATATGTCAGTAAGGTAGGGGATGGTGTAAACAAGTAGAGTATGCAGGCTGGGGCCAGAGGGCCCACCAGGGGACCACCAAGAGGAAGATACTGCAATATGTCAGTAAGGTAGGGGACTGTGTAAACATGTAGAGTATGCAGGCTGGGGCCAGAGGGCCCACCAGGAGACGACCAAGAGGAAGAGACTGCAATATGTCAGTAAGGTAGGGGACGGTGTAAACATGTAGATTATGCAGGCTGGGGCCAGAGGGCCCACCAGGAGACCACCAAGAGGAAGATACTGCAATATGTCAGTAAGGTAGGGGACTGTGTAAACAAGTAGAGTATGCAGGCTGGGGCCAGAGGGCCCACCAGGAGACCACCAAGAGGAAGATACTGCAATATGTCAGTTAGGTAGGGGACGGTGTAAGCATGTAGAGTATGCAGGCTGGGGCCAGAGGGCCCACCAGGAGACCACCAAGAGGAAGATACTGCAATATGTCAGTAAGGTAGGGGACTGTGTAAACATGTAGAGTATGCAGGCTGGGGCCAAAGGGCCCACCAGGAGACCACCAAGAGGAAGATACTGCAATATGTCAGTAAGGTAGGGGACTGTGTAAACATGTAGAGTATGCAGGCTGGGGCCAGAGGGCCCACCAGGAGACCACGAAGAGGAAGATACTGCAATATGTCAGTAAGGTAGGGGACTGTGTAAGCATGTAGAGTATGCAGGCTGGGGCCAGAGGGCCCACCAGGAGACCCCAAAGAGGAAGATACTGCAATATGTCAGTAAGGTAGGGGACTGTGTAAACATGTAGAGTATGCTGAGTAGGGGATGGTGTAAACATGTAGAGTATGCAGGCTGGGGCCAGAGGGCCCACCAGGGGACCCCCAAGAGGAAGATACTGCAATATGTCAGTTAGGTAGGGGACTGTGTAAGCATGTTGAGTATGCAGGCTGGGGCCAGAGGGCCCACCAGGAGACCCCAAGAGGAAGATGCTGCAATATGTCAGTAAGGTAGGGGACGGTGTAAACATGTAGAGTATGCAGGCTGGGGCCAGAGGGCCCACCAGGAGACCACCAAGAGGAAGATACTGCAATATGTCAGTAAGGTAGGGGACTGGTGTAAACAAGTAGAGTATGCAGGCTGGGTCCACAGGGCCCACCAGGAGACCCCCAAGAGGAAGATACTGCAATATGTCAGTAAGGTAGGGGACGGTGTAAACATGTAGAGTATGCAGGCTGGGGCCAGAGGGCCCACCAGGAGACCACCAAGAGGAAGATACTGCAATATGTCAGTAAGGTAGGGGACTGTGTAAGCATGTAGAGTATGCAGGCTGGGGCCAGAGGGCCCACCAGGGAGACCACCAAGAGGAAGATACTGCAATATGTCAGTAAGGTAGGGGACTGTGTAAGCATGTAGAGTATGCAGGCTGGGGCCAGAGGGCCCACCAGGAGACCACCAAGAGGAAGATACTGCAATATGTCAGTTAGGTAGGGGACTGTGTAAGCATGTAGAGTATGCAGGCTGGGGCCAGAGGGCCCACCAGGAGACCACCAAGAGGAAGATACTGCAATATGTCAGTAAGGTAGGGGACTGTGTAAACATGTAGAGTATGCAGGCTGGGGCCAGAGGGCCCACCAGGAGACCACCAAGAGGAAGATACTGCAATATGTCAGTAAGGTAGGGGACTGTGTAACATGTAGAGTATGCAGGCTGGGGCCAGAGGGCCCACCAGGAGACCACCAAGAGGAAGATACTGCAATATGTCAGTAAGGTAGGGGACTGTGTAAGCATGTAGAGTATGCAGGCTGGGGCCAGAGGGCCCACCAGGAGACCACCAAGAGGAAGATACTGCAATATGTCAGTAAGGTAGGGGACTGTGTAAGCATGTAGAGTATGCAGGCTGGGGCCAGAGGGCCCACCAGGAGACCACCAAGAGGAAGATACTGCAATATGTCAGTTAGGTAGGGGACTGTGTAAGCATGTAGAGTATGCAGGCTGGGGCCAGAGGGCCCACCAGGAGACCACCAAGAGGAAGATACTGCAATATGTCAGTAAGGTAGGGGACTGTGTAAGCATGTAGAGTATGCAGGCTGGGGCCAGAGGGCCCACCAGGAGACCACCAAGAGGAAGATACTGCAATATGTCAGTAAGGTAGGGGACTGTGTAACAATGTAGAGTATGCAGGCTGGGGCCAGAGGGCCCACCAGGGAGACCACCAAGAGGAAGATACTGCAATATGTCAGTAAGGTAGGGGACTGTGTAAGCATGTAGAGTATGCAGGCTGGGGCCAGAGGGCCCACCAGGAGACCACCAAGAGGAAGATACTGCAATATGTCAGTAAGGTAGGGGACTGTGTAAACATGTAGAGTATGCAGGCTGGGGCCAGAGGGCCCACCAGGAGACCACCAAGAGGAAGATACTGCAATATGTCAGTAAGGTAGGGGACTGTGTAAACAATGTAGAGTATGCAGGCTGGGTCCACAGGGCCCACCAGGAGACCCCCAAGAGGAAGATACTGCAATATGTCAGTAAGGTAGGGGACTGTGTAAACATGTAGAGTATGCAGGCTGGGGCCAGAGGGCCCACCAGGAGACCCCCAAGAGGAAGATACTGCAATATGTCAGTAAGGTAGGGGACTGTGTAAACATGTAGAGTATGCAGGCTGGGGCCAGAGGGCCCACCAGGAGACCACCAAGAGGAAGATACTGCAATATGTCAGTAAGGTAGGGGACGGTGTAACATGTAGAGTATGCAGGCTGGGGCCAGAGGGCCCACCAGGAGACCACCAAGAGGAAGATACTGCAATATGTCAGTAAGGTAGGGGACTGTGTAAACAATGTAGAGTATGCAGGCTGGGTCCACAGGGCCCACCAGGAGACCCCCAAGAGGAAGATACTGCAATATGTCAGTAAGGTAGGGGACTGTGTAACATGTAGAGTATGCAGGCTGGGGCCAGAGGGCCCACCAGGAGACCACCAAGAGGAAGATACTGCAATATGTCAGTAAGGTAGGGGACTGTGTAAGCATGTAGAGTATGCAGGCTGGGGCCAGAGGGCCCACCAGGAGACCACCCAAGAGGAAGATACTGCAATATGTCAGTAAGGTAGGGGACTGTGTAAACATGTAGAGTATGCAGGCTGGGGCCAGAGGGCCCACCAGGAGACCACCAAGAGGAAGATACTGGAATATGTCAGTAAGGTAGGGGACTGTGTAAGCATGTAGAGTATGCAGGCTGGGGCCAGAGGGCCCACCAGGAGACCCCCAAGAGGAAGATACTGCAATATAGTCAGTAAGGTAGGGGACTGTGTAAACAGTAGAGTATGCAGGCTGGGGCCAGAGGGCCCACCAGGAGACCACCAAGAGGAAGATACTGCAATATGTCAGTAAGGTAGGGGACTGTGTAAACATGTAGAGTATGCAGGCTGGGTCCACAGGGCCCACCAGGAGACCCCCAAGAGGAAGATACTGCAATATGTCAGTAAGGTAGGGGACTGTGTAAACATGTAGAGTATGCAGGCTGGGGCCAGAGGGCCCACCAGGAGACCACCAAGAGGAAGATACTGCAATATGTCAGTAAGGTAGGGGACTGTGTAAGCATGTAGAGTATGCAGGCTGGGGCCAGAGGTCCCACCAGGAGACCACCAAGAGGAAGATACTGCAATATGTCAGTAGGTAGGGGACTGTGTAAGCATGTAGAGTATGCAGGCTGGGGCCAGAGGGCCCACCAGGAGACCACCAAGAGGAAGATACTGCAATATGTCAGTAAGGTAGGGGACTGTGTAAGCATGTAGAGTATGCAGGCTGGGGCCACAGGGCCCACCAGGAGACCACCAAGAGGAAGATACTGGCAATATGTCAGTAAGGTAGGGGACTGTGTAAACAATGTAGAGTATGCAGGCTGGGGCCAGAGGGCCCACCAGGGGACCACCAAGAGGAAGATACTGCAATATGTCAGTAAGGTAGGGGACTGTGTAAGCATGTAGAGTATGCAGGCTGGAACCAGAGGGCCCACCAGGGGACCACCAAGAGGAAGATACTGCAATATGTCAGTAAGGTAGGGGACTGTGTAAACATGTAGAGTATGCAGGCTGGGGCCAGAGGGCCCACCAGGAGACCACCAAGAGGAAGATACTGCAATATGTCAGTAGGTAGGGGACTGGTGTAAACAAGTAGAGTATGCAGGCTGGGGCCAGAGGGCCCACCAGGAGACCACCAAGAGGAAGATACTGCAATATGTCAGTAAGGTAGGGGACTGTGTAAACATGTAGAGTATGCAGGCTGGGTCCACAGGGCCCACCAGGAGACCCCCAAGAGGAAGATACTGCAATATGTCAGTAAGGTAGGGGACTGTGTAAACATGTAGAGTATGCAGGCTGGGGCCAGAGGGCCCACCAGGAGACCACCAAGAGGAAGATACTGCAATATGTCAGTAAGGTAGGGGACGGTGTAAGCATGTAGAGTATGCAGGCTGGGGCCAGAGGGCCCACCAGGAGACCACCAAGAGGAAGATACTGCAATATGTCAGTAAGGTAGGGGACTGTGTAAACAAGTAGAGTATGCAGGCTGGGTCCACAGGGCCCACCAGGAGACCCCCAAGAGGAAGATACTGCAATATGTCAGTTAGGTAGGGGACTGTGTAAGCATGTAGAGTATGCAGGCTGGGGCCAGAGGGCCCACCAGGAGACCACCAAGAGGAAGATACTGCAATATGTCAGTAAGGTAGGGGACTGTGTAAGCATGTAGAGTATGCAGGCTGGGGCCAGAGGGCCCACCAGGAGACCCCCAAGAGGAAGATACTGCAATATGTCAGTAGGTAGGGGACTGTGTAAACATGTAGAGTATGCAGGCTGGGGCCAGAGGGCCCAACAGGAGACCACCAAGAGGAAGATACTGGAATATGTCAGTAAGGTAGGGGACTGTGTAAGCATGTAGAGTATGCAGGCTGGGGCCAGAGGGCCCACCAGGAGACCCCCAAGAGGAAGATACTGCAATATATCAGTAAGGTAGGGGACGGTGTAAACAAGTAGAGTATGCAGGCTGGGGCCAGAGGGCCCACCAGGAGACCACCAAGAGGAAGATACTGGAATATGTCAGTAAGGTAGGGGACTGTGTAAACAAGTAGAGTATGCAGGCTGGGTCCACAGGGCCCACCAGGAGACCCCCAAGAGGAAGATACTGCAATATGTCAGTAAGGTAGGGGACTGTGTAAACAAGTAGAGTATGCAGGCTGGGGCCAGAGGGCCCACCAGGAGACCACCAAGAGGAAGATACTGCAATATGTCAGTAAGGTAGGGGACGGTGTAAACATGTAGAGTATGCAGGCTGGGGCCAGAGGGCCCACCAGGAGACCACCAAGAGGAAGATACTGCAATATGTCAGTTAGGTAGGGGATGGTGTAAACAAGTAGAGTATGCAGGCTGGGGCCAGAGGGCCCACCAGGAGACCACCAAGAGGAAGATACTGCAATATGTCAGTAAGGTAGGGGACTGTGTAAACATGTAGAGTATGCAGGCTGGGTCCACAGGGCCCACAAGGGGACCCCCAAGAGGAAGATACTGCAATATGTCAGTAAGGTAGGGGACTGTGTAAACATTTAGAGTATGCAGGCTGGGGCTAAAGGGCCCACCAGGAGACCACCAAAAGGAAGATACTGCAATATGTCAGTAAGGTAGGGGACGGTTTAAGCATGTCTAGTATGCAGGCTTGGTCCACAGGGCACACCAGGAGACCACAAGAGGAAGATACTGCAATATATCAGTAAGGTAGGGGACGGTGTAAACAAGTAGAGTATGCAGGCTGGGGCCAGAGGGCCCACCAGGAGACCACCAAGAGGAAGATACTGGAATATGTCAGTAAGGTAGGGGACTGTGTAAACAAGTAGAGTATGCAGGCTGGGTCCACAGGGCCCACCAGGAGACCACCAAGAGGAAGATACTGCAATATGTCAGTAAGGTAGGGGACTGTGTAAACAAGTAGAGTATGCAGGCTGGGGCCAGAGGGCCCACCAGGAGACCACCAAGAGGAAGATACTGCAATATGTCAGTAAGGTAGGGGACGGTTGTAAACATGTAGAGTATGCAGGCTGGGGCCAGAGGGCCCACCAGGAGACCACCAAGAGGAAGATACTGCAATATGTCAGTTAGGTAGGGGATGGTGTAAACAAGTAGAGTATGCAGGCTGGGGCCAGAGGGCCCACCAGGAGACCACCAAGAGGAAGATACTGCAATATGTCAGTAAGGTAGGGGACTGTGTAAACATGTAGAGTATGCAGGCTGGGTCCACAGGGCCCACAAGGGGACCCCCAAGAGGAAGATACTGCAATATGTCAGTAAGGTAGGGGACTGTGTAAACATTTAGAGTATGCAGGCTGGGGCCAGAGGGCCCACCAGGAGACCACCAAAGGAAGATACTGCAATATGTCAGTAAGGTAGGGGACGGTGTAAGCATGTCTAGTATGCAGGCTGGGTCCACAGGGCACACCAGGAGACCACCAAGAGGAAGATACTGCAATATGTCAGTAAGGTAGGGGACTGTGTAAACAAGTAGAGTATGCAGGCTGGGTCCACAGGGCCCACCAGGAGACCACCAAGAGGAAGATACTGCAATATGTCAGTTAAGGTAGGGGACTGGTGTAAACAAGTAGAGTATGCAGGCTGGGGCCAGAGGGCCCACCAGGAGACCACCAAGAGAAGATACTGCAATATGTCAGTAAGGTAGGGGACGGTGTAAAGCAATGTAGAGTATGCAGGCTGGGGCCAGAGGGCCCACCAGGGGACCCCCAAGAGAAAGATACTGCAATATGTCAGTAGGTAGGGGACTGGTGTGAAGCATGTAGAGTATGCAGGCTGGGGCCAGAGGGCCCACCAGGAGACCACCAAGAGGAAGATACTGCAATATGTCAGTAAGGTAGGGGACTGTGTAAACATGTAGAGTATGCAGGCTGGGGCCAGAGGGCCCACCAGGAGACCACCAAGAGGAAGATACTGCAATATGTCAGTAAGGTAGGGGACGGTGTAAACATGTAGAGTATGCAGGCTGGGGCCAGAGGGCCCACCAGGAGACCCCCAAGAGGAAGATACTGCAATATGTCAGTAAGGTAGGGGACTGTGTAAGCATGTAGAGTATGCAGGCTGGGGCCAGAGGGCCCACCAGGAGACCACCAAGAGGAAGATACTGCAATATGTCAGTAAGGTAGGTGACTGGTGTAAAGCAAGTAGAGTATGCAGGCTGGGGCCAGAGGGCCCACCAGGAGACCACCAAGAGGAAGATACTGCAATATGTCAGTAAGGTAGGGGACGGTGTAAACATGTAGAGTATGCAGGCTGGGGCCAGAGGGCCCACCAGGGGACCACCAAGAGGAAGATACTGCAATATGTCAGTTAAGGTAGGGGACTGGTGTAAGCATGTAGAGTATGCAGGCTGGGGCCAGAGGGCCCACCAGGAGACCACCAAGAGGAAAGATACTGCAATATGTCAGTAAGGTAGGGGATGGTGTAAACATGTAGAGTATGCAGGCTGGGTCCACATGGCCCACCAGGAGACCACCAAGAGGAAGATACTGCAATATGTCAGTAAGGTAGGGGATGGTGTAAGCATGTAGAGTATGCAGGCTGGGTCCACAGGGCCCACCAGGAGACCACCAAGAGGAAGATACTGCAATATGTCAGTAAGGTAGGGGATGGTGTAAGCATGTAGAGTATGCAGGCTGGGGCCAGAGGGCCCACCAGGAGACCACCAAGAGGAAGATACTGCAATATGTCAGTAAGGTAGGGGACGGTGTAAACATGTAGAGTATGCAGGCTGGGGCCAGAGGGCCCACCAGGAGACCACCAAGAGAAAGATACTGCAATATGTCAGTAAGGTAGGGGACTGTGTAAGCATGTAGAGTATGCAGGCTGGGGCCAGAGGGCCCACCAGGAAACCACCAAGAGGAAGAGACTGGAATATGTCAGTAAGGAAGGGGACTGTGTAAGCATGTAGAGTATGCAGGCTGGGGCCAGAGGGCCCACCAGGAGACCACCAAGAGGAAGATACTGCAATATGTCAGTAAGGTAGGGGACGGTGTAAGCATGTAGAGTATGCAGGCTGGGGCCAGAGGGCCCACCAGGAGACCACCAAGAGGAAGATACTGGAATATGTCAGTTAGGTTGGGGACTGTGTAAACAAGTAGAGTATGCAGGCTGGGGCCAGAGGGCCCACCAGGAGACCACCAAGAGGAAGATACTGCAATATGTCAGTAAGGTAGGGGATGGTGTAAACATGTAGAGTATGCTGAGTAGGGGATGGTGTAAACATGTAGAGTTTGCAGAGTATACTGGAATTTCCATAGACATCTTCTGTTGATCCTTTGGTTTATAGACATCAAATTGTCTAAAGTTGTCCTCCTACATCTTTCAATGTGAAATATTAATACTGAGTATGTAAACGCATGTCTGAATTTGATTTTTAGCTCACCTGAGCAATAGCTCGGGGTGAGCTATTGTGATCACTCACCGTCCGGCGTCCGTCCGTCCGTCTGTCTGTCTGTCTGTCTGTCTGTCTGTAAACAATTTGTAAACATCTTCTTCTACTAAACCATTGAGCCAATTTCAACTAAATTTGATGTGGAGCATCCCTAGGTCATGGGACAAAAGAATTGGTAAAAAAAATTTGATCACATAACCAAGATGGCCGCCATGACCATATATAGTAAAAACCTTAAAAAATCTTCTTGTCAGAAACCGCTCATCAGATTTTCAAAAAATTTCACAGGGATGACCTTTGAAGGCTCCCCTGAAAAAGTTGTTCAAAGAAATTTGATTCGTCAAAAAACATGGCCGCAGGAGCTCGTTGAACTTTGCATGTTTATTCGTTTTTGCCTATTTTGTGAAAACTTTCAAAAATCTTCCACATTTTTTGTCCGATCCTATCCAAATTTGCACAGTGTCTTTATATCAATGAGGACACGAACCCTACAAAAAATGAGCATTATTGGTCCATGAAGTACAGAATTACCTCCCCTTGAATTGAGAAAATGGTGTTTATGCAATTAAGTCCAAATTTTTCATCCAATTCTTTCCAAACTTGCACAGTGTCTTCATATCAATGAAAACTCGAGCCCTGTCGAAAATGAGCAACATCGGACCATTAAGTCCAGAATTATCTCCTTGAGATGGCAGATTTAGAAATAATTATAGTGTACTCTTTTTTCCAATTAATAGTGCTATTAGAGTAAAGGATTTGCTGGCTACAGGCCAGGTTTCTCTGACACGATTCAGTTAATTCTTTCTGCAAATGTTTGTGACTGTGGAAATCATTGAAATAAAAGGAGAAATTGCTGAAATTAGCATTTTCTCCTTTCATCACAAAGCTTCCTACCCTATTAAATCAGTTTCTTCTTATTCCATTATAATTTAATTTGTCGTCTGCAACCTCTTTCAATTTGGAAAAGGGTTAACTACCAGAAATCAATTAATGCTGTAGTTTTGTTGATGAGAAATTATTTTTCCTTTAAAATGGGAGGTGATTATTGCTTAGGAAATTGCTCTGGTAGGATTGAATCATCGTGGGAAATTGAGAAATTGTTCAGTCCAAAATATGTTGATTGGTAAAAGGATTTATCCTTATGCAAACATGGGTTGCCTGTTTAGTCGATGATATCTTGTCAATTTTGAGAAAAAGAAGGAATCTCTTCAAAACAAGCAAAAATTCCTTTTATCTCAATGTTTAAGTTTTTAGCGTACCTGAGCAGATCATATTCTCCTAAACCATTGAGCCAATTTCAACCAAATTTCATGTGGAGCATTCCTACGTCACGAAAAAAAAATATTGTTAAAAAAAATTTGGTCACATAACCAAGCTGGCCGCCATGCCCATATATGGTCAATACCTTAAAAAATCTTCTTGTCAGAAAGGGCTCGTCGGATTTTCAATTTTTTTTACAAGGATGATCCTTAAAGGCTCCCCTAAAAATTTGTTCAAGAAAATTTGTTTCTTGTCAATTACCATTGGGCCTAAGGCTATTAAATTTGTTCAGTCGAGCGATTCAGGGCCAATGTGGCCCTTGTTGAAATCCGTTTTTGATAGTTGGATACTATCTTGATGACCATATAATTTGGCAATATTTGCCAAAATGTGCAGTAATATATGTATATTTTTTATCAAAGGTCCTTAATAAATAATGAGTTTAAGTAATTGTGTACGCAATAAGATCTCTTCTAATAAATTATTACCAATTAAGTTACATAAATACACACAAAAATGACTGGTATAATTGTACGAGCGCTTTCAAAACGTATTGTTTCTGAAGTGTAGTCAATGTATGATGTAACTGAAGTTTAAAAACACTATCTGCTTTTAATGCAGATAATCGTACATCAATTAACATGTTTATGACAACGCTTTGTTTGACTGCTTATGGGGATTCAATTAATAAATCTGAACAGCAAGGCATTTGCATGCCAAATAAATGATTAATGTTATGGTATTTTTAGTTTGTTTTTTATACTAATATTCCCAATATTTGGATATCCACAAATTCTTTGGCATTGCTTATCTATACTAAAATGGATTATTCTTTATGTTATGAAGTTATGCATGTGTAATTATTAGCTCTCTATCAGGGGCCATATCGGTACTGTGGACTTAAAAGAGCAAAATTCTTATTTTAAATCTTCTCTTAATCAACAAACCAGTTTTCAATGTTTTATATTCAAATCACTAGCCAAAATCCTTGTGCTTTCATAAAAGAGAAAGATTCTTATTTGTTATCTTCTCTGAAACAACAAACCAGTTTTCAATGTTATATACATGTGCATTTAAATCACTAGCCAAAGTTCTTGTGCTTTCATAAAAGAGAAAGATTCTTATTTGTTATCTTCTCTGAAACAACAAACCAGTTTTCAATGTTATATACATGTGCATTTAAATCACTAGCCAAAGTTCTTGTGCTTTCATAATAGAGAAAGATTCTTATTTGTTATCTTCTCTGAAACAACAAACCAGTTTTCAATGTTATATACATGTGCATTTAGATCACTAGTCTTGTGCTTTCATAGAAAAAATGGCAAGGTCCCAAGGGTTAACACTTTTAGGTCACTTTTGCAAAAAAATGCATTTTTACCTCACTTTGGCACAACTTTTGCAGGATGATCTTTTAAGATCACCTTCCTTTTGTTGGTCGTGAGTCAAACATCATTATTAAACATTTAAATCAAACAAAATTTCCTCCTTAACTAATGGTAACAAATCTTCACAGAAACGATCCATGGATGACCAAATTTAAAAGTTGTTTAAATCTTTCCTTTCTGTTGTAAAACTTGTATTGTGAAATAACTAGGAATGGGATCCAAGTTAGCCCTACAAATATTACTGATTTTAATTTTACTGAACAAAAACGCCCCAACACAGCCTTAATAAAGGTTGATAATAATAATGAAGTACGAAAAATGAATAAATGATTAATAAATAATAATCTTAACATCATAGTTATTGTTCTCAAGCTTATTAGCACACAGCTGTTTTCGCAGTATGGCCACCCCTTATCAGTCTTGAAATTGTCTTAAAAAACAGTCATGATAACTGCCTGATAAAAATAAGATCATTTCTTGGCCAACATCATTTGAGCAGCGTTTGACGTACTGGTAAAAGATTGATATTTGTTCAAAACAAAAGCAGTGTGAGCTTAGATGTGGAGGGGACACACACATTTTTATGCTCCCCCAAAATTGTTTGGGGGAGTATATAGTCACCGCTTCGTTTGTCAGTGTGTCTGTCCGTCCGTGCAAAATTTTTGTCCGGGCTATTTCTCAGCAATTAATGACCGGAATTCAATGAAACTTTATGGAAAGCTTCACTACCAACAGGAGATGTGCATATTATCAGCCGGTTATGGTCGGATGATTTTTCACAGAGTTATGGCCCTTTGATATTTTTTTTATAAACTGTACATAAAGTGCAATTATTGTCCCCCCAACTACTGACTGGAATTCAATGAAGCTTTATGGGAAGCTAAACTACCTTGAGGAGATGCGCATGTTATTTGTGGGTTCTGGTTAGATGATTTATTTAGAGAGTTATGGTTCTTTGAAATTTTTAAGTTGCTAAACCATCCATGGTATTATTTTGTCCAAAGTTATGCCCCTCAAGATGTTTCCTTTTATCTGAAAATGTAGTGCAATATTGTGACAAAAAAAACTTTGGGGAGCATCACCCGTCTCCAAAGGTTTCTTGTTTCTAAAATGTAAAATTGGCTTGATTTTTCTCAAAGATTACAAACATTATAAAATATTATTTATATTTAGCTGGAACGGTCTGTCTGAAAAATGTGCGTGTGTTCTCTCCACATATGATCTTAGATAGCAAGTGAAGGATTTGATTGAATGTTAAGGTCATTTTGGCTTTGTGCAAAAGGCATGTGTAAGTCGCAAAGTCAAGGCTAAAATATATCAAATATTGAAGCCCAAATTTCTTGTTCTTTCTGCATCTTTTATGGCTTGTGAAGAATTTTTATTTAACTTTGTTTAAAGCGTTAGGTCGTTGAGACAATTATTAGCAGGCCTACGTATTTCACGCGAGCTCGAAGTTAAGGTCATACTTATAGATTAACTTGTCTACCAACCATTTGTTGTATCTTTTTAGCTCACCTGTTACGAAGTGACACGGTGAGCTAATGTGACCGTGTGATGTCCGGCGTCCGTTGTGAGTGCGTGTGCGTGCATCCGTCAACAATTTTTTTGTGTAGACAGTAGAGGTCACAGTTCTCATCCAATCTTTATGAAATTTGGTCAGAATGTTTATCTTGATGAAACCTGGGTGGGGATTGTATTTGGGTCATCTGGGGTCGAAAACTAGGTCACTAGGTCAAATAATAGAAAAACCTTGTGTAAACAATAGAAGTCACAGCTCTCATCCAATCTTTATGAAATTTGGTCAGAATGTTACTCTTGATGCAATGACTGACTAATGGGGTTGTTTACCCTCGGGACTTCGGTTAAAAACCATTGCCTGAGCACTCTGCTTAACATAAAACTCTGCATGAAAAGGTCGAAAACAGCCATAAAATGGACAGCCCGATTTTACTGGGCTGTACCATTGATATAAATAGAAAACTTTGCAGTGTTGGTGCGGTGCCTTAATAAAAATCTATTTGTTAAAAATATCTATCCTTATTTAAGAAGCGTTAAAAACGCAGTACTTTACACTGGCTGGGCCTAACGCTGTTAAAAAGCGGCGTTTTTATTGGTTGATACACTTTTAAAACGATGGCGCTGATTGGCCGAAATTTCTTATTAAGGATTACAAGTAGGTCAATCCGTTTATAAATAGAATTTTCCCACAGCGGACGTTGCACTTTTACAAAAAGTAAACAATCTTGATGAAATCTGGGTGGGGATTGTATTTGGGTCATCTGGGGTCAAAAAATAGGTCTCTAGGTCAAATAATAGAAAAACCTTGTGTAGACAATAGAGGTCACAGTTTTCATCCAATCTTTATGAAATTTGGTCAGAATGTTTCTCTTTATGAAATCTGGGTTGGGATTTTTTTTGGGTCATCTGGGGTCAAAATCTTGGTCACTAGGTCAAAGTTAAAAAAAAAATGTGTAGACAGTAGAGGTCACAGTTTTCATCCAATCTTAATAAAATTTGGCCAAATGTTAATCTTGATGAAACCTGGGTTGGGATTGTATTTGGGTCATTTGGGATCAAAAACTAGGTCACTAGGTCAAATCATAGAAAAACCTTGTGTAGACAATAGAGGTCACAGTTTCCATCAGATCTTTATGAAATTTTGTCAGAATGTTTATCTTGATGAAATCTGGATTGGGATTGTATTTGGGTCGTCGTAGGTCAGAAACTAGGTCACTAGGTCAAATCATAGAAAAACCTTGTGTAGACAATAGAGGTCATAGTTTTCATCTGATCTTAACGAGTCAGTTGAGCGATTTAGGGCCATCAGGGCCCTCTAGTTTTAATTGGTGCCTCATGATATATAGCTAACATGTTTGCTCATTTAGATGATCTTCAGAAGAGGGGTCATGACGCCTCAAGTTCAAAGTCACACTTAAATGTCAGAAAGATCATGTCAGGGGATATAGCTGGGCTTTGAGTTGCCTTGCTGAAATGATATATATGGTATTGTGCACAAATAAAATTTATGTTGAATTCAGAAAAAAATTCGCATATAACAAAAAATGAAAGAGCCAAACTATATGATTTTGAAATTATTTGAAATTAGGATTGTAAAAACTGTTAGATTTTTTTTAATACATATTTGACCAAATGTTATATTTGCCATCACTAATCAAACTTAAGGTAGTGCACCTCTAATGATTTCCCGCGATTTCTTCGAAGGTTGAAGAGCCTACTATTAGGTGCCGTAGCCTAGTGGTTAAGGCGATAGACTAGAAATCTTTTGGGATATTCCCGCGCAGGTTAGAATCCTGCCGACGACGTATACTTTTTTTGCGACGCGTTTTATTTATTTTCTAACATAATGTGATTTAATATGGCATATAAGCTATATTTATTGTTAAATATGTTGCAATTTTTATGCACATTTTTCAATTATTAAAATTAAAACAACGTTACGGCGAAATTGGGTGATTTACTGTTGAAAATACGAACCATGCATGTTGCATTTTTATTTTTATTTCAAAAAGTAAACGGTAAATCTGTCTAGTTCTTGGTATTTTTGCTGTATATAGTGTTTCTATAAAAACTAAGTTTAAAATATGACTTAAATGATACTATTTTGAATTTTATGACACTTTGTTTTTAACCAACCCAATTTTTACTTGGCTGAAATCACTTACATTTCATGGTGCTCTTCCATAGATAAAAATTTGTAAAAAATAAATGTCTGTAAAAGAATACTTATTTCATCTTGTTTAAACTTCAAACACCTTTACAGCATCTGTACACACCAACTGCATGCCCATATTTGGAAATTTGAATGAATTATGGAACTTTTATATACCCCAGGGGTGAAAATAAACTGGACAAAAGCCGAGCGTGGGGGTGGTTTTGAAAAAATCGGTATATTTTTTTTAAAAGCATGGAAAGCCTACCTACAAATTTGCATGTAGTTCAGTGAAATGATGCTGATTAAGAAAATAATTAATTAGATTATATTTGGATATGTGCCCATTAGAGGTGCACTACCTTAATGTCTTTATATTCAAGAGGTCATTAAAATCTTTAATCTTTGTGTGCAAGTTTATGCAATTTTGATTTGTTTGTTTATAGTGTTTTTGTCAACTTTAGGAAGTAATGAAATTGTTTAACTGTTTATTGCCCATTAAATTTGATATGTTTAATCTTTTTGTTTGCATAGATACACGGTATTGAAGACGTGTCTCATTGGCGAAGTCAGTTTGCAGATGTCCAGAAATCAGAAAGGGCCGAGGGCGATCAACCCACCACCTCCTCACAGACAACTTAGCCTTACCCAATGTGGAATAGGTTCCAGCCTGCATAAAGCTGATTGTTCTCCAGCACAGACCAAATTATTGTTTTTGCTGTCATGAAAATTGCAAAAATGAACAGGCTAAAAACAACAATTTATGGTCAATAAGAAATTTTCATTTTTCACCTTTATGAAGAAAACAGAAAACAACATTATACAGGTTTAATAAATCGTGTACGATTAATATGCTCAACCGTTTGCCATATCTGTCCATTCATAAATCCCTCTTGGCAAGGTTTATACTTTTTATTTGACTTTTTACCAATTTGAAATAGTCTAAGTGATTGTTCACCCAATTTGTCTGATTTGTCACAAGCAAGGCACTGTAGACAGGGTTTAAAGTCACTGACCTATGCCAAGCAAGGCACTGTAGACAGGGTTTAAAGTCACTGACCTATGCCAAGCAAGGCACTGTAGACAGGGTTTAAAGTTACTGACCTATGCCAAGCAAGGTATGTAGACAGGGTTTAAAGTCGCTGACCTATGCCAAGAACTGTTTCTCGGAGACATGATTAGCTGCAATACTCTATACATTCAGGATCTTATTCTTTGAAATATATACACTAAATTTGTATGCATTAAACTTAATCATGTTTTGAAAGTTTCCATATGCCAAAGATGTTTTATGCCATAATAGATAGTGCAATTGAAAAAAAGTTTAGTTTGTTAATTATTCAGTGTTTATTGCGTTATTTGTTGTCCTTTATTATAGTCTCAATAACAAAGTAAAGTTGGTCATACTCTAATCACCATATACATAGACACACTTTTATGCACGCGGTTTCAGGGTAAAACATTAAAACTTGCAGGAATTGTTCCCAATACTATGAAGTCGTGCATGTGCAATGTTTAATGTCTTACGTTGAAGATTATAAAAGTTATTCCTCTTTTATGCTTCCCTTCAAAGGTGTATTATAGCAGTTGCTCTGTCCAAAAACTTGTCTCAAATAAAAAACTTTTCATAGATTCATTTTTAATAACATGGCCCAAATTAATAAATGTAAATCATCATAAGAGGGCGTGTTGCGTGTCTCCATATGTCAGATCTCATGACCATACTTCGAGGTCAAAGGTCAAATTTGGCCGTAAAACAGCTTGTTTGGATGGTAACTTTTTCATTCATCGTGTGATTTAAAAAATAACACCACGAATTACCACCTTTAGGAGATGCGTATTGCATTTATCACTGCATGTCCAGAAATCAGAAAGGGCCTGAGGGCGATCAACCCACCACCTCCTCACAGACAACTTAGCCTTACCCAATGTGGAATAGGTTCCAGCCTGCATAAAGCTGATTGTTCTTTAGCACAGACAAAATTATTGTTTTTGCTGTCATGAAAATTGCAAAAATGAACAGGCTAAAAACAACAATTTTTGGTCAATAAGAAATTTTGATTTTTCACCTTTATGAAGAAAACAGAAAACAACATAATACAGGTTTAATAAATCGTGTACGATTAATATGCACGACAATTGCAGGAATTGTTCCCTATACTATGAAGTCGTGCATGTGCAATGTTTAATGTCTTACATTGAAGATTATAAAAGTTATTCCTCTTTTATGCTTCCCTTCAAAGGTGTATTATAGCAGTTGCTCTGTCCAAAAACTTGTCTCAAATAAAAAACATTTCATGGATTCATTTTAAATAGCATGGCACAAATTAATAAATGTAAATCATCATAACAGGGCGTGTTGCGTGTCTCCATATGTCAGATCTCATGACCATTTTTCGAGGTCAAAGGTCAAATTTGGCCGTAAAACAGCTTGTTCGGATGGTAACTTTTTCATTCATTGTGTGATTTAAAAAATAACACCACGAATGACCATCTTTAGGAGATGCGTATTGCATTTATCACTGGTTTCCAACTGCAAAGGTAAATGTCACAAGTGGTCAAAGGTCAAATTTGGCCATAAAAAAGCTTTTCTAGACTGTTTCTTTTTAATTGATCACGACATTAACAAATTACTAAAAAAGACTACCATGTGGAAAGGGCTAGTCTCATTAAACACCCGTCTCTCTGCCTAAAAGGTCAATGTAACATAAGAGTTTAAACGTCAAATTTTGCTTTAACACAGATTGTCCGGTCAGATTAATTCGTCATGCAATTTTTAAACAGAATTTCACAACCAACCACCATGAGGAGATGATGTGTTGCGTGTATCACAGGTCTCCCTACCTCAAAGCTCAAGGTGTTACTAGAGGTCAAAATTAAAATGTGTCAATAATACAGCTCTTGGGGCGTTGAATTTAGAGAATTTTGTACATTATAATTTATACAATGCTTTGCTCCTGTCTGTCTGCGATTTGGTTGTTTTATTTCTAAACGATATTAAGAGAATGTTTTCACCTACAGCCATCCAATGTGTTCTGAATGTTAATTGGCAGGAGAGAAGGAAACGTAGAGGTTTTGAGCCAAACGTTCAACAGGGCTTCAAACATTAAGCTATGATTATATAGGCACATTAATGTTTTACAAACCTCTTGTTCAACTTAGACTTTCTATATCATTTTTATAATTAAAATTCACGGTTTGCATGTAATTTTATAATTATACACCTCGAAACTAAGTTAATACTGGAATCACCATTTCTACCTTTCTTATTATTCCCCTTTTCTAGGAAAACATTTTATAACATGACTATAAGTATGCACTATTAGCAGAATACTGAATTAAATACTTGAATCACTATACATGTAGGCATATGGACTGCCGGTCTGTTTGTCACTAAGTCAGTCTGTGTCTGTCTTTCTGTCGGTCCATAGACACAAAGTTGTCCCAAGGTATTCTACTACACTTGTCAGCATTCATCTTTCAAATTGCACCAATTGCTCCTTATTACGTGAAGTGGTGCATTTGCCATGTTTATCTTACGGCACTATTTCAACTAAGACATTCCATATCAGCATGCTGCTTGTAACAACTTGGGGCGTAGGGGAGTTATTTTTCATCACTCCTGTCACAAAGTCTATATTTATAGATTTTTAAGTTAATGTTGTTTATAAAATATCTGAAAATAGTTGATTTAATCAATATTTTGTGAGTGCAACTATGATTATGACAACATTTTGACCACATACAGTTTTTATAATTGTTCGTATAGAGCTGCTTCACAGAAATAAATTGTTAAAAAGGAAGCATCAGTGTTTAGAACTTTAAGACCACTTGAGGAAAAAGGACATGGTTGCGCTTTTGTGGTCAGTCAGCACAACTTTCCTTTGTCCCACATAATTTTTTACCATAAAATAACTTCTCTTTAACCACCTTGCGGATTTTCATTTGTTTCTTCTTGACGCCATACTCTGCATAACCTGGCACGTTTGCAGCGCTCGCGGAAATGCTTCGAATAGCATTGTTCCCGTCGTTGACATCTATGAAATGACCGTGCCCTTAATTCCAATTTGACGTGCCACTGTGACGTCTTTGGTTCAATTCGATGACGTCATTGGGAACGTTGGCGACATGGAAAGTTCGGGGGCTCAAATTGAACTTCTTAAAAACCATAAACATGTACCGGTAATCAACATCAGTCAACGGCTTCCGTTTTGAACGAAATAGAAATCAAATATTTTAAACAATCGTGATAGTTATTGCATAAAGATGTTACTAAGTATTATGATCTCAAATCCTTTTAAATACGTGAGTTTTTACGCACCGCGTAACTTCAAAGCAATTACATACCATTTAATGCTAAATTAGATGATTAAGTGTTTTAAATAACTGTTTGTTGTTTTGTAATGAAATTGGTTAAATAATTTGCTTTCTTAATTATAACTTGCATTTGACGATGATGGTGGCATCTTTGATTCTACTTATAATATTAATTTCTGATAAAACAAATGCGACATTAACGGGTCAAGATTTTAACTAAGAACGTTAATCTTGATAAAATTGTAAGTAATAAATAATGTTATTTTTGCGTGCAATCAGTGTTTGATATTGGTTATCTAAACATCTTAATTAGCCGTACAATGTAAATAAGTATCAACTATTTGCTTCAGGATCTTTATTTCCATCGACAATGATCAAGATCTGAAATTAACAATGATGATAATTATATCTATAAAATGGTAATTAGAGAAATGATGCTATACTATCCTGTATCTCCCCCCAAGTCTTTGGGTATGAAATGTTCATATGAAATAATATTACACTTTAACTGAAGTTGAAACAAAGACTGATAACAAAAAGTACTGGGAACATTGGAGCCCACCAGGTCTACTCCCTTATAAAGTAAGAGAGAAAAAAAAAAGAACTTTTTAACAACAAGAAAAGGCAAATGTCTTTGATGTGGTCAACTATATGAGTCTTTGTCAACAATCACATGACATAGTCTTTCTGCCACTCTGGGGCAGTTCTAGTTCTTCCTGATCGTCTGACTGGAAGGCACAACAGGTCCGTTGGCGGGGTTGTGCAGTTTGGTGTCTCACGACTTGGTCCTGTGTCCACGGAAACGTCTACTGGTCGACTGTCAGGACTCGGAGGCTCAGTATAGGCTAGCTGACGACGACTCTGCTGCAGGTTACCTCGGCTGGGTGTCTCACTGCTGCTTGGCGTTACCTTACTGGGTGACGCAGTAGGGTGAGGAGCAGAGTGAGTTGGGATCCCGGTGTTGGTTGCAGCCGGCGTAGATCTGGTTGCATGTGTTGGGGTCACTGCTGGTGTGATGGAGTGTCCTGTGGGATTTTCAGTTGTTGCTGCAGGTAGCCTGAGTGCTAGGTCACTATCAATGGACAGCCGTCGTGGTTGTAGTTGAACGGGGACATACTTTCGTAGGAACTTCCTATTGCGAAGGGTTACCCGTCTTGAGCCATCAAGTCGTACCACATACTGGTCAAATTGGCGAACTTCAATTACCACGCCAGTCTTGTCCCACTTGCGAGGATAGAGTCCAATCTGGTTTTGCAGGCGAACATTGTCTCCCACAGCTAGAGGTGGTAATCTCTGAGTGTGCTCTGACAGTTTTTCTGCACACCGCATGTGCCTGTTTCGCAAGGCTTCTTCACGGGCCAGTGATGTGCTTAACCAAGTTTCATGAGGTTTATACTTTCCAGGTGGAATTGGTATGAAGTCTCGAATGGGGCGGCCAAATATGCACATGGCTGGAGAGAGTTTGGTATCCCTGTCTGGTGTGTTTCTGTACTGAAGCATGGCACGCTGGAAGGCATCTGTGTTTATGTCACCAGTGGAAGTTGTGTTATCCATAAGGAGACGCTTCACTGTCTTTACACCAATTTCGGCCCTACAGTTGCTGTGTGGGAAGGCTACGGAGGATAGGCGATGGTGTACACCCCAATCACTCAGGAATTGACGTGTGGCTACAGCAGTGAATTCAGGGCCACCATCAGAGGCAAGTTCATCAGGTATTCCATATGTCACAAAGATACGTCTAAGACATGTGATCAGTCCTTGGGCTCCGTTAGCTGACTGCTCTACAATTGGCCAGTTGGAATAACGGTCCACTACAACAAGGAAATGATGCCCTTGGTAGCTGAAATAGTCAGCACATAAGCACTGGAATGGATACTCTGGACTTAATGGAGGTACTGGTGGTGCGCTAGGATTTGATGGTGCACTACGGTTGCATTGTTGGCAACTGGTACGAAGAGCCGTAATGGCAGGTGTGATTCCTGGCCAAAATACTGATGTCTCTGCCCTAGCAACCATGGAGGTGACACCTTGGTGAGCTGCGTGCAAAGCCTCAAGTACTTCGTCTCTCAGTGATGGTGGTATGACAATACGGTCTTTGTATAGGATGACGCCATCGACTGTAGATAGACCTTCACGGTACTGAAAGTAGTCTCTGAGCGATTCTGGCAGCTGGTGACGGTGTTCCGGGATACCAGATTCGATGATGTCGGTCAATGCTAGCATGTCTGTATCGCTAGCTGTGGCTGTGCGAACTCTGTCCCAGGTGACTGATCGAAGGTTGAGAGCATTGAGGGATGACACAACACCTGCAATGACGCATTCATCTATGGAGTTTTCCTGATCTTCCTGCATTCTCAAACCAGTCATGAGAGTACTGCGGCTAGCTGGACACACAGAGGTTGAATTGATATGTGTCTCATCATCTGGCAACATCAGCTTTTCTGCATCACTGATTGGATGACGTGATAGACAGTCAGTGGCGCGATGTTTGACACCTGGGATGTGGACCATACGGAACTTGTAGCGTAGCGTTTTCTCTTTCAAGTTTCTTAGACGAGTATTAGAGATGTCCTCAAGCGATCGGTCTGTGAATATCTTGAGAAGAGGCTTATGGTCAACAGCAATGATGAGGTCTGCGCAGCCTAGGACAAAGTACCTGGCCTTGTCAAGGGAATCTGCGACGGCAAGAGCTTCACCCTCAACCGGCGCATAGCGAGACTCTGCTGGATGAGTGAATCTGCTGCCAACAAGTGTGATCCAGATGGGCAACAGAAGGGTTCCTTCTTTGAGCATGTGCAGTGCTTTTGAAGGAGCCAGAATCCAATACCCACTTTTGACCAGTCGGTCGCCAGACATGTGGGTCTTTTGGGGTCAAAGATACGAACACCTTCTTCTATTTCGCTGGCGATCAGTAGTTTTGACTCATCGAAGACGTTCTGGAGATGTTCATTCCAGTTGAATGGAGTGCCAGGTTTCAAAAGTTCCCTAAAGGGTAGCATTCTTTCGGCCATGCTGAAAGCATATGATACCTGGTTTACTAGACCAAACCAGGAACGCACATCTGTAATGTCTTTTGGCGTGGGGAAGTTAAGGATGGCTTGTAAGTATCTCTGGCAGGGTCTTACATCGTTGCGTGTAATTTCAAATCCTGCAAATTCCACAACATCAGCTCCAAACACAAACTTTTCTGGATTCAGTGTTATGCCATTTCGACCGCAAATGTCTAGCCAGTGTACCGCTTGAAAGAAACTGTCCTCGAGATCATCAGCCCATAGCAATGCATCGTCAATACATTTGGTTTTGTGAGGGATGTCTGCAACAATCTCATCATAGCGTCGGGTGTATCCATCACCTGAAGCAATGTAGCCCTGAGGTGCAGTTTTGTAGCGATATCTTCCCCAGGGAGTGATGAATGTGGTAAGATGGCGGTCTTCCTCACACAGGGGTACACTGTGATAGCCGTTCCATGCATCGAAGACTGTTTTCTTCTTCCCATGGGGGACTGATCGTGCTTGATGAAAAGGTGATGGTGTGTGATGTGTTTCACGTGTGGCATGAGCATTAAGGGCCTGCAGATCAACAGTGCGTCTTGGCTGTCCACTTTTCTTTGCACACACAACCATTCGATGGCACCAAGTGACAGGCTCACCAATAGGGACAGGCTCAATGACGCCAAGTCGTACGTCTTGGTCAAGACCTGCCTTGACTGCATCTCGCCAGTGGATTGGAACTGGTACCGGTGTGTGGTAAGCAACTGGTTTAGCGTTGGGATCTACCAGAAGTTTCATTGGCGGACTGTCCATCAGACGAAGTGTTTGATGTTCACATGTGTTAAAGGTGCTGGCTTTGTAGAACTCAAGGAGGTACTGTTGAAGTTTGACACGATTCTCTTCTGTCGGTGAGCATGGTAATGTACTAGGTGGAGCTGGCGGAAGTTGACGGGCAGGGCATCCACATGGAGCTTTGTCCTCACCATTCAATGCTGCTGCACTGTATTGCTGTGAGGCATGGATTTCCGGAAAGTTGTCTGTGATGATACCAAGATTGATACAGGCTTCTCGACTCAGAAAAAGTTTGTCCGATGAGTCAGTAACATATGTCATCTGCCTGGTTTCAACTACTTGACCACTAGAGTCCTTGCTCGACATCCGCAGTAATAATGCACCGAGAATTTTAATGCCATCGTTGTTCGCTGTGTGCATGCGCATTGTCACAGGGATTAGGTCAGATTCACGTAACCCAAGGTGATGGACAACTTTGAGACCGGCAAGGCAGCTCTGGCATCCGGTATCAGCCATAGCCGGTATCACTGTAGCTAGAGACGGTTTAGGAAGATTGATGCCAAGTGCCAAGTAGTCCTCTGGAAGAGCCTGTATAGACACTCTTACGAATGGTTGAGGCTTAGAGCTTCTGCGAATCCAAGTGTCAGACAGGTTGTCATAGACATGATGATCAAGCGGGATGCTGTGTTTATTATTGTTCACAATGTTCACATCCTGATGGTGTATTTGAGAGGAATCTACAGTACATAATGCGTCAAACAGAGCACTTTCCTTGTCAAAGTTTTTGGGCTGAGTGTGTGAAGGGCGGATTGTCCACACTACGGCACACACTCTCAAAGTGGTGTTCACGTCTGCATTGTGCACACCTGTGGCCATAAGCTGGGCACTGAGTCTTGCGTTCCTGTGCAGTTCTTTTCTTTCCGTGGCCACGTTTGCCACAGTAGGAGCAAGCTTCTTGGGTGTCTCTGCTGGACTGTTGCTGCTTCTTGTAACTGGTGGCTGCTCCAACAGCATGGGAGTCTAAAAGTCTCGAAGCTGACCTTTTTCCTGCTTCCTTGGCTTCCACGAATTGGAACACTTCCTCTAGCGACATGTTCTGGTTTTTATCACCAAGTAGGTCAAGCTGAATGTCAGGTCTGCAACACCTCTTGTGAGAACATCACGCATGATTGCTTCAGTGTAATTAACTTTGGCGGCACAATTGTTGCAGTCAATCACAAATTTGCAAATGTCAGCCTGTCCTCTCAGACGTGCACCAAAGTTGCGGACAGATTCATCGCGATCTTGTCTCATGTTGTGGAGTGTCACTCTTGCCACCATTGTGTTTTCTTCACGCACTGCTAGCTTACGAATTGCTGCCAATACATTGTCCACCGATTTGTCAGTTAGATTGCCACCTGTTGTTCTCGTTAGGTCTCTCCGAAGAGGTTCATCACAACATTCCAACAACTGGATCACTTTGTCTCGACCATCCAGTTTGGTGGCAGCAACATAATCATTCCAGCGTGAGAGAAAGTAGGCCCAGTCCTCGCTGGATCCAGCGGCGGTAACTGTAGGACGCTTGACTTTCTCTACTCTGGCTGTTTTGGCAGGTGCCAATGTGTGTACGGCGCTGTGGGCAGTTATGAGTGCCGCAACGATGGCCGGATCTAGATCGGCTGTTGTGTAGGCACAGTCAGGGAACGGACACTTTACTGCAGGCATGGTGTCGTCTTCACAGTCTTGATCATAAATAAGTATCAACTATTTGCTTCAGGATCTTTATTTCCATCGACAATGATCAAGATCTGAAATTAACAATGATGATAATTATATCTATAAAATGGTAATTAGAGAAATGATGCTATACTATCCTGTACAATGTATGTATCGCGAGTTGGATAAATGTGTCAATTACGTCTACCCTAATAACCTCCGCTTCCCGCAGTTCGCTAGTTAAATTTGCGCGCGTTAAACACAACAATAGTACCAATCAACAAAACGTACGCGCTTTCGTAACCCCAAAGTTACTGATTTATTGCTTACGCCATGTGAGGCAGGGTTCTCGTTCCTGTTTCCCTTGTGGCATGTTTTTATCGCTGATTATGCCATTTCAGGAAAACAGTAACATTTTCATATATTTTATGTCATTTTACAACTAATGCCCCTTTTCAATCTGTCATATTGTGTTTGTTATTTTCTTCATGACAAACGAGTCCGTCCGGTCTTTGACCTTTTCATTACTATATAGGACAAGTATTTATGACCGTCTTTGGTTTGGCACGTTGTTTTTACAAGACATCAACGTAAGTTGCCAGTATGTAAAGAGTACAAAAAGCGTACGATTTTCCATGAAAAAGCTAAATTAAAAAACAACAACAGATTTTTCTTGTCCAAAAATAATATAGCCGTTTCGGTAGGTTAACCTTTTGAATTCCTTCACTTTTAAGACCACCTGAGCACAATGTGCTCATGGTGAGCTTTTATGATCGCCTTTTGTCAGTCATGCGGCGTCAACATTTGCCTTGTTAACACTCTAGAGGTCATATTTATTGTCCAATCTTCATGAAATTTGGTCAAAAGATTGGTCTCGATGATATCTTGGATGATTTCGAAAATGGTTACGTTTGCTTGAAAAACATGGCTGCCAAGGGGCGGGGCATTTTTTCCTTATATAGCTATATACGGCTAAAGTAAAATATAAGTTAACACTATAGAGGCCACATTTATTGTCTGATCTTCATAAAACTTGGTCAGAAGATTCATCCCAATAATATCTTGGACGAGATCAAAAATGATGCCGGTTGGTTGAAAAACATGACCGCCAGGGGGCGGGGCATTTTTCCTTATATGGCTATAGTAAAACCTTGTTAACACTCTAGAGGCCACATTTATTTTCCGATCTTCATGAAAATTGGTCAGAAGATTTGTCCCAATGATATTTGGAAGAGTTCAAAAATGGTAAAATTTGCTTAAAAAACATGGCTGCCAAGGGCGGGGCATTTTTCCGTATATGGCTCCATATGGCTATAGTAAAATCTTGTTAACACTCTAGTGGCCACATTTATTGTCAAATCTTCATGAAACTTGGTCGGAAGATTCAGCCCAATAATATATTGGACGAGATCAAAAATTATGCCCGTTGGTTGAAAAACATGCTGGCTGCCAGGGGGCGGGGCATTTTTCCTTATATGGCTATAATAAAACCTTGTTAACACTCTAGAGGCCACATGTATTTTTCCGATCTTCATGAAACTTGGTCAGAATATTTGTCCCAATGATATCTTGGATGAGTTCGAAAATGCTTTTGGTTTCTTTCAACACATGGCCACCAGGGGGCGGGGCATTTTCCTTATAAGGTTATATATGGCTTTTGTAAAACCTTGTTAACACTCTAGAGGTCACATTTATCGTCCAATCTTCATGAAATTTGGTTAGAAGATTTGTCTTATTGATATCTTGGATGAGTTCGAAAATGATAACGTTTGATTGAAAAACATGGCTGCCAAGGGGCGGGGCATTTTTCCTTATATGGCTATAGTAAAATCTTGTTAACACTCTAGAGGCCACATTTATTGTCCGATCTTCATGAAACTCGGTCAGAAGATTCATCCCAATAATATCTTGGACGAGTTCAAAAATGATGACGGTTGGTTGAAAAACATGTCCGCCACGGAGGCGGGACATTTTTCCCTATATGGCTATAGTAAAACCTTGTTAACACTCTAGAGGTCACATTTATTCTCCGATCATCATGAAACTTGGTCAGAAGAATTGTCCCAATGATATCTTTGATGAGTTCGAAAGTGGTTTTGGTTGCTTAAAAAACAGGGCCACCAGGGGCGGGGCATTTTTCCTTATATGGCTCTATATGGTTTTAGTAAAACATTGCTAACACTCTAGAGGCCACATGTATTGTCCAATCCTCATGAAATTTGGTCAGAAGATTGGTCTTAATGATATCTTGGATGAGTTCGAAAATGGTAATGTTTGCTTGAAAAACATGGCTGCCAAGGGGCGGGGCATTTTTCCTCATATGGCTATTGTAAAATCTTGTTAACACTCTAGAGGCTACATTTACTGTCCGATCTTCATGAAACTCGGTCAGAAGATTCATCCCGATAATATCTTTGACAAGTTCAAAAATGATGCCGGTTGGTTGAAAAACATGGCTGCCAGGGAGAGGGGCATTTTTTCTTATATGGTTCAGTAAAACCTTGTTAAAGGGGCCTTTTCACGTTTGGGTCAATTTACAAAATTGAGAAAAGTTGTTTCAGATCCGCAAATTTTCGTTGTAGTTATGATATTTGTGAGGAAACAGTAATACTGAATATTCCCCATGTTTTAAAATATAACCATTATATGCATCTTTTGACGATTTAAAAACCTGAAAATTATAAAGCGTTGCAACGCGAAACGAATTAATAATTTTGAGAGTTCTGTTGTCGTTAAATTTTGTGAAACTACGAGGATTGCTTATATAAAGTATAAAATACATCCGTTATTGTACCAGGAAGGATAGCCGAGTGGTCTAAGTGGTTTTTAGCTCTACTGGCCGAAGGCCTGAAGAGCTTATGTCATGGCGTGGTTTCCGTCGTCCGTCCGTGCGTGCGTGCGTTATACTTTACAGGATAAAGTCCGCAGTTTTCATCCGATTCTTTTCAAACTTGTTTAGTGTCTTTATATTAATGAGGACTCGAACTCTATTGAAAATGGGTTACATCAGAGTAAAACTCCAGAATTATCTCCCCTCGAGTTTGAGAAAATTGTGAAATAAGGCTTGTTTACGCAATAAAGTCCACAGTTTTCATTCGATTCTTCTTGCACAGTGTCTTTATCTGAATGATGAGTCAAACCCTATTGAAAATGAGCAATATCAAGTTAAAAGTTCAGAATTATCTCCCCTTGAATTTAGAGAAAAAATGAAAATCTTTAACATTTTGCCATAACTTTTGCAATATTGAAGATAGCAACTTCATATTTGGCATGCATGTGTATCTCATAGAGCTGCACATTTGAGTGGTGAAAGGTCAAGGTCATCCTTCAAGGTCAAAGGTAAAAAGAAAATCAAAGCGGCGCAGAAGGGGACATGGTGTTTCAGACAAACACATTTCTTGTTTGTTTACATATAAGTTCTATCCTTTTGAAACTTCAACGGATGTTTTATATCATCAAGGGTCAGAACCCCATTGAGAGTTTTTAAAATATTTCTAACTTATTGTTGAAAAGGAGCCATTTGAAGTTTAAATTTAACGTTTCTTCTTGTTTATGCTATAAATTTCCCATTTTGGGTCTGTTTATTTAAAACTTACTCAGATTGTTCATACATCAAGGGCTTGAGCCCTATTGATTCCAGCCAGTAGAGTGATTCAGGCCCTTATGGGCCTCTCGATACCACTTTTTACTCCAGGACTCTAGGGGTCAGTGGTTCGAGCTCTGCTGAGGGTTACCTTTTTTCTTTTTTTAAATTTAATCTGAGTTTTTACTGGAGCTTGTTAGATCCTATGTTTACATATATCAATATAAAGCATTTAATGACAAACTTCAAAACATGCCAAATTCTGTGAAAAGGCCCCTTTAACACTCTAGACGCCACATTTATTTCCCAATCTTCATGAAACTTGGTCAGAAGATTTGTCCCAATAATATCTTGTTATCTCAGGTGAGCGACGTTGGGCCTTTCAAACCCTTTTGTTTTATAAGCTAACATGAGCACAATGTTCTCATCATGAACTTTTGAGATTACTTTTTGTGCGTCGAGCGGCGTCAACATTTGCATTGTTAACACTCTAGAGGCGACATGTATTGTCCGAGCTTCATGAAATTTGGTCAGAACATGTGTGCCAATAAAATCTTGGACGAGTTCGAAATTAGTTCCAGTTGGTTAAAAAACATGGCCCTAGGGGCAGGGCATTTCTTTCCTTATAAAGCTATTGTAAAATCTGTTTTACACTCTAGAGGCGGCATTGGTTTCCGATCGTCATGAACTTTGGTCAGACGATTTGTACCACTGATATCTTGGACAAGTTAGTTCGAAAATGGATCCGGTTGGTTGAAAAGCATGGTCGCCAGGGGGCAGGGCATGTTTTCTAAAATGGCTATAGTAAAACCTTGTTGCCACTATAGAGGCAACATTTATTGTTCGATCTTCATGGAACTTGGACAGAAGATTTGTCCCAATTATATCTAGGATGAGTTCGAAAATGGTTCCGGTTGGTTGAAAAACAAGGCTATAGTATATGTGGCTATAGTAAAATCTTGTAAACTCTCTAGAGGCCACATTGATTGACCAATCATCATGAAACTTGGTCAGAAGATTTGTCCCAATGATATCTTAACATGTTTAAAAATGTTTCCGTTTTGTTGAAAAACGTGGACAAAAGGGGACGGACCTTTTTACTTATATGGCTTTAGTACGTTGTTTATACTCTAGAGGCCACATTTATGTCCCGTCTTCATGAAACTTGGTCAGAAGACTTTTCCCAATGATATCTTGAACAAGTTCGAAAATAATTTATGTTGGTTGAAAAACATGGCCTACAGGATATTCCTTATTTGCCTACGGTAAAACCTTTTTAACATTCTAAAAATCATATTTATAGTCCAATCGTCATGAAACTTGGTCAGAACATTTGTTAAATGATATCTTGGATGTATTCGAAAATAGTTGCTGTGTGTTGAAAAACGTGGCCGCCAGGGAGCGGGGAATTAATCCTTATATGGCTATAGTAAAACTTTGTTAGAACTCTAGAATTTACATTTATAGTTCACTATTCATGAATTTGACAACTTGGACCGCACAGAACAGCTCAATTCCTTTTTTTAAATCTCCAAATCTCCGGTGAGCGACTTTTGGTCTTTCAGGCCCTCTTGTTATTTTTTTCCCGTTCAATACATTTTATTAACCTTATGAATAGGTGTGAGTGGGTCGAGGGCATCCCACCCCACACCGTACAGATTTTACAATCAATTTATGCATAATACCATACATCATATATCATGTTATCATCAATAGCTTTTACATGGCAATATCAACACAAACTGAAAAAGTGGTGGCAATATAAAGGCTTATTTGACAAAACAAGACTTCTTTTCACAACTACTGAACAAGTCTTTACAATAGCTATCATTCTTTGCTTTGCCTGAAAACATTAAAAACTTTATTTCATTAAGAACAAGGCGATGTAAGGACAGGTATGATTTTGCTGCTTTAAGTGTGGCTTTAGTTTTGTTTATTTAACTATCATAAATGTACATTGTTATCTAAATAAATATAAGGTTTAAGGGTCCAGTTGTATTTGCATGCCCCAGATAATATACTCGTAATTACTCTATGTGTTCGGACACTTAATTTATTTATTTTTTCGTGTCCGAAAACTCAGATACAAAAAATATTCACAAAATACAGGTGTCCGAAAACTTAGAGTCGAAAATTGAAGTGTCCGAAAATAGCGTCAATTGTATCAACGACAACCGGTAATAGCACGCGCTTGTAATACCATGCTGTAAAGTATAAATTACAGTTATATATGTGCGCACTGCATTTTAAATAATTTTAAATGCTTAATTTATTTGACAGAAAGTTACTACAAGGTTGTACCAACGAGTTCAAAGATAAGCATGTGATGACCGATACTCGCTAGTAATTAACTCAATAAAAAAGCAAACTATGAATTCTTTTTTTGTTCATTTCAGATAGTTGTTGTCTAACACCTTCAACTGTTCGTAAAACTTGCAATAAGGTGCATCACACTTTGAAGCGTTTAGTATTTGTCACAATTATTTTACTGAGAAGGGGTAGTAGCATTGCGGTAGATAAACTGTTAATTGGCGCTACCCCTGGTAATTGTCATAACGCTTATTCTATCGGGCGAAACCATTGTTTTAATACCGGTTTACAAGGTTATTTACCCAATAACGCAAATGTAATGGTCCGTTACCCGTAGGCATGCACCTGCCATGTTTTATGATGTTAATCTGGTTGTAAAACCCCATGATCGAAGTCTCATTAGATATCGAAAACAGGACCGAGATTTGATAAAATTGCGCTGTGAAATATACTGTCCGTAAACTTAGAGACATTAATTATGGACGAAAACTCGTGTGTCCGAAAATTAAGAGTCACGAAAAATAATTATTTTTGCTAAAACAATTGGTGTCCGAAAACTTTGAGTGTCCGAACACATTGAGTAATTACGGTAGTGCATATTTAGACAGTTCGAAAAATGATTACAGCCAGAAAACAGTTCTGCTATCAATGTATTGAAAGCTTGTAATTCCCAGAATAAATGTTGAATATTTTCACATTCATTTGGACAGAAATTTCAGTTGTCTGAGGTGCAAATTGTATATAAGAAGGAATTCGTACCTACGATTCTATGTATTGAAACCACTGTAAATTCGTATCCCGTGTGATATTAAAAGGCATACCAAAATATGTCGCCATTCTTTTGTTTCGATGTTGTAAAAAGTGGGGTACGGACATTAGCCCTCTCGGACATTAACACCTAGGACATTAGCCCCTTCAAAAAAGTGCACGCTCGGACATTAGCCCTCATGTGTTTTAAAACGTTCATAGCTTTTTTTAAAGTAAGTATTTTTATTCCATTTTTTAAATTGCATATGTAAATACATACAATTATTAATATGTTGAAGTTTTATACATATATTTTTCAATATATAGCTTGTACCACACACGTAAAGTTTAGTGTTTTTTAACATTTCTTTACTATTTTACTATTACTATTGGTGGTTTATTAATTAACTATGAAGTTTTTTTTACTATGAAAGATGTTTTTGTTTCTTGTTTAACTACAAGATACAATGAATATTGCATATTTAAAGTAAAACATGGTTTTATATACATATACTAAGTGCTCCTGTTTGTAACTAAACATCTTATAATGTCATCTTGATATTTATATAATTTTCTACCTTTTAATTGCATTTCATTAAAAAAAGATAAAATTAAATGCCTAAAAAATGAATTTATAAATAGGTAGGGGCTAACGTCCCAATGGGCTTTTGTCCTAGGGGGCAAATGTACTAGGGGGCTAATTTCTTAAGGGACTTTTGTCCTAGGGGCTATTGTCCTAGGGGCTATAGTCCGAGAGGGCTAATGTTCTACACTCATAGTAATTGACCATTTATGCACACTGGCGTAGACTCATTTTTGGTAATTATTTCATTCATAGGATGTGTACCCTTTGTGTTAGCTAATCTGGATCGTAGGCTAGTAGGAGTACAAGGCTTCAAAAAGCAAGTGTCTTAGGAGCTTCTGCGTTTTATGTATTTTTAATGCGTCAATAATTCCTATGAAAAATAGGTTATTTGTATTGAAGTTTAATACTTTGCAAAATTCATCATAAAGTTCTGTAAAAGGTTAAATGTTCAGCGCTATGCATCAAGTCACCAAAAAAAAAAAGAACGCCTTTTTCAAACCATGATTTAACAAATACAGTTTTGATAGAAATTGTTATTTCTGGGTTATAGAAAATGGCTTTTGAAGCAAAAACTGGGTTTTGACTGGTCATATTTTTTATGAGTTCAACAAACGAGTTCAATACATCTTTTCATAATTCATTGTGTATCTTGTTAATGAAGTTTTCAGGATAGTGACTCCCACAGTGTATAATTTTCGAAAATCGATCATTGTATTCACCATATTTATCCATTTTCCATTCCCAGTAGCAATTTTACGGATCCACGAGCACTTCAGAGAAAAAAGAACAAAGATCAATCATCATCAAACCGCCTTCTGTATATTATTTTAGTTAAATACTTTTTTAATTCGTGGTTTGACATCCCACGCAAAATTATAAAATAATTCACTGATCTCTGTCAACAGATTATGTGGTGGATCTGACAAGAAAACAAAAAGATTATTTAGAACGGGTATTGCTAATGTTTTTAATAATTTGGATTTTCACTCGCGGAGTTAAAATACTTTTTGACCAACTTTTTAACACGGCTTTTATTTTAGCCATTTTGTCAACATAATTTAGTTCTATCATTTTGTTTAGATCAAAGTGTAATTTGAGGCCTAGGATGTCACATGTTTGTTGATTCCAATTTAATTTCCATCTTGTTTTAATACTTTCGGAGCTACATATAGTTTTGCCTATCCAGACTACTTAAAAGTCTTTTGTTTTGTCAAAATTAATTTTTAACTAGTTTTATTGGCCGGATAAAGTTATTGACAAGGCAAGACCATCGAAATCGTCCATTTGTTTATAGTTATCCCACGCTTTTTGAAAAGTGTGCGGATATTGTGGTTATCTCCGCCGTCCGTCCGTCTGTCCGTCCGTCTGTCCGTCCGTCCGTCCATTGCCACTATCTCCTCCTAAACTATAAGCACTAGAAGCTTGAAACTTACACACATGGTAGCTATGAGCATATGTGCGACCCTGCAATATTTGGAATTTTGATCTGACCCCGGGGTCAAAAGTTATGGGGGTTGGGGTGGGGCCAGGTCAGAGATTTTCACTCATTTTTTTATGTTATTTTACATTAACTTCTTCATTTCTACACCGATTTACTTCAAATTGATACTGAACATCTCTCATGACAATACAGTCAATCTCAACTATGCATGGCCCCATTACCAACCCTGGGGCGCCCCGCCCACATAGACCACGCCCACCCAAAATTGCCTTTACTATAACTTTCATTTCTACACCGATTTACTTCAAATTGATACTGAACATCTCTAATGACATCACGGTCAATCTCGACTATGTATGGCCCCATTAACAACCCTGGGGCGCCCCCGCCCACATAGACCACGCCCACCCAAAATTTCCTTTTACATTAACTTCTTCATTTCTACACCGATTTACTTCAAATTGATACTGAACATCTCTTATGACAATACGGTCAATCTCAACTATGCATGGCCCCATTACCAACCCTGGGGCGCCCCGCCCACATAGACCACGCCAAACCAAAATTGCCTTTTACTATAACTTTTTCATTTCTACACCGATTTACTTCAAATTGATACTGAACATCTCTTATGACATTACGGTCAATCTAAACTATGTATGGCCCCACCAACCCTGGGGCGCTCCCGCCCACATAGACCACGCCCACCCAAAATTGCCCTTTACTATAACTTTTTCATTTCTACACCGATTTACTTCAAATTGATACTAAACATCTCTTATGACATTACAGTCAATCTCAACTATGCATGGCCCCATTACCAACCCTGGGGCGCCCCCGCCCACATAGACCACGCCCACCCAAAATTGCCTTTTACTATAACTTCTTCATTTCTACACCGATTTACTTCAAATTGATACTGAACATCTCTTATGACAATACGGTCAATCTCAACTATGCATGGCCCCATTATCAACCCTGGTGCGTCCCCTGGGTCAAACATTCGGCGTGGGGACTCGTCGGCCTCTTCCGCGCCATTTCTAGTTGTCTATCGCAACCGTTGTTTTTTTTTGGTGTGTTCACTGCATATACACTTATATTTGTTAATGTAGCATCAACATACTAAAACAATATTCCGGAAAGAGAAAAAATAATGCATTTAAATATCAACCGTACTTTCGTTTTAACATAAATGATTCGATGTACGATGTGAATCTAAATTTAGTTTTAGTGCAGATTATTTCATACGACACTACGAACACTAACTCCGATCCTAATAAAAAGACAGTTCTGCTCGGCTTAGAGGACTGTACAGTCATGTAAAATATCGAATATAATATATATTTCTTATAAACAACAAGATAATTGGTCAGTTACCACATTTTAACTAACTCTTTTGACCAATAATTATTTTCAGCTCAATTCAACAGTGAAAAATTCGCATAATATCACTTTAAAAAATACAACTATAAATAACACAAAACATCTATATTGCACATTGTTTGAAATTATTCTGTTTTAACTTATAAAATCTTAGTACCTGTAACTATTCTCAAATAATGCTAAGAACGACATGTATGTAGCTTTTAAAACTTATAAAATTAATCTTTAAATGTTAAACAGTCCCTGTCCCTTGGAAAAAAAACATCTGATTGGAAGCATGCAGATGTATGCCAAATCTTTAAAAAAAAAAAGGAGATAAACATATAATTCTATAAATTACAGACCAATATCACTTACTTGTATTTGCTGTTAAAAAAAATTCAACATGTCATCGCTAGCATGTCCAACCTTGATACAAATAATAGCTTATATGACCTTGACCTCCAACACGGATCTAGACCTTCCCGTTCTTGTGAAACACAACTAATATCATTCCTCCGAAACCTAACATAATCAAATAATTAAGGTATACAAACTGACATCAGTATTATGGATTTTGCTAATGCATTCGATAAAGTACCCCACCAGCTACCTCTTATACAAACTAAAATACTATGGAATTATTTCAAATGCTTTCTTCTGGATATCTGACTTCCTAACAAATAGAACCCAGACTGTTGTCCTGGAGGGAACCATGTCAAACAAGGTACCTGTAACCTCCGGAGTACCACTGGGCACTGTCTTGGGGCCCATCCTATTTCTGATCTATATAAATGACTTTGCTGATTATATAAAAAAATAGAACCCTAAGACTTTTTGCAAACGATAGCACCATCTACAATAATATCAACAACCTCTCCGACGCCCAGAACGTCCAACTAGATATTGACGCTGTTGGACTATGGGGTCATGACTGGTTGATGAAATTCCACTCCGAAAAATGCAACATTCTCAGCATAACTCAAAAAAGAAACCCAAATAATCTTCTCATATAAATTACATGATCACATCCTTGAAATGGTAAATCATGCCAAATTTTTAGGTCTCACACTCCAAAGAAACCGAAAATGGGATAAACATATTAACTCAATCACTAATAATGCAAACCAGGCACTAGGATTTCTTCGCCGCAACCTAAAAATTAGCTCATCAAAAGTTAAAGATCATGCTTACAAAGCAATAGTATGGCCTAAACTAGAATATTTCTCCATTGTCTAGGACCCACATACAAAAGGTCAAATAAATCGACTGGAAAAAGTACAAAGACGTGCGGATAGATTCGTAACAAACAGATACCACTTGTCTTTATGATCATGCTTTTTGTGCTTGCTTGTTTAATGTCTCTTGCATACTGTGATATATGCTTTTTCTTTCATGTAAGAAAATTATTATTAAACATATAAGTATATCAATATTATTATTCATATTAAGTAAAATTTACTTTTATCATAAGCTTATATGTGTTGCATGCACACTGTGATATATGTCTGTTTTATTAAATATGTAAGTTGCTAAAATTGGCTTTCTGCTGCTTGCTTGTTTTTTATGATTCATGCGTTTTTTGCTTGCTTGTTATTTATGCTTCATGCACACCGAGATTGTACTTTGTTCATGTAAGGAAACTGAGTATTTAATGTAAGTTAGACCACTATCAAGTAAAATACACTTTCAACATACTTTTGTTTGTATGTGTTAAATATATGGTAGAATAATATTTTAACTTTATTTCTTAAATTAGTAATTTTTTCAATCCATTTATATCACTTTCTTTCATTAAAACACTCATGGCTTAATTTTAAAACTACATAATAATCTCTTCATCACTTTTATTTAGCATGTCAGTTGTTTTTTTACTTATGAGTGCCAGCTCCTTGTTTTTTACTAGAATATGTAGTATCTTATATGTGTATATAGATCTATTATTTATTTATATATAGCTATTAATTATTAGCATGTGGATTTTTACAAACACAAAATATGATTTGTATTTATATATGCCTTGTACAGAACCATAATGCCTTTGATTGTGTCGGTAAATAGCTATACACGCAGAACAAAATTTCGTCTTGTCATGTTATATAAAGCTTTCCACCACACAGTTGCCATAACTCCTCCAGATAGTCTCCTTGTTCCCGTCGACCGCCGATCCAGACTCATCAGTAACCCTTGTTTTAGGCATATACAAACCTCAAAAGACTCTTATAAATTCTCATTCTACTCAAGATCAGTAATACAATGGAATTCACTACCTCCCACATACACGAGGCAGCCTAAGTGGAAGGATTCAAAACCCTTACTCCTGAGACCGCCATTGTCCCACGTATCTACCTGTAAACATTTACAATGTAAATAATTTTAATCTTACACCCAACCTAGCACCTTTTGTACAGTTTTCACCCCTTAACTAATAGGCGCCGGTACAAAATATTATGTTGAAAAGGAGTTCTGTACCAGAAGAAGAAGAAGAAGAAGAAGAAAAAGAAGAAGAAGAAGAAGAAGAAGAAGTGACAACAAGCAATTAACAATCAATCTGAGCAACTTACAGACAAAGAAATATTCAAAACAAAATGTATAAAAATATGGTTAAGAATCAAGGAGACTAATACATTTTCAAATAGCACATAACTTTAAGTTATTAAGTTATTATATGTCACAGAGTCTCTAATAGTCTGTGGCAAATTATTCCACAAAGTGCATCCCCTGTAGGCAAATGACCTTTTACCAAACCCTAATATAGACCCTTGCGGTACTCCGCAGGTTATACGCTCTGAGGAAGTTCTAAGCGTTTAAGGTATGAATGCACGAAATATATATCCCTTAACCACCTATACGTGTTTTTGATATTCTCATGTAATGAATTCATATTGAACATGTCTTATCATGTGAGGTTTTGTTACAGCTAATTATTTAATGTCAAATTGTTTTCAAAATACCGGTAATTTGACAAGAACAGGATATTTTGGTGTTTTTTAACCCTGTTCAGTTTTTACAATAAATGTTTGTTTTAACAATTGTTTCCTGGGTGGTGTCTAATGTAAACATTACTATTTTTTATTGTTTCATTGTTAACAATTAACCTTAAATAATTCAGGGTAAGGTTTTGCGATGATATTGTGCGAATTTGGAAGGTATAAATGTTTGTCTTAGTTGATCGTAACTTGTTGTGTAAAAAAGCCTAATATTGGAACTTATTTCGGAAGTGTGTAATTCGGATAAATCATTATATCCTCGATGTATGATGCAGGGTTCGACATTTACTTTTTTACAGCAAGACCGTCGGACCAGCTCCTCTTAAAATGTACTAGCCGGAACCTGATGTCTACTAGACCATAAATGACATAGCAAATGAACACAATCGTGTCATGTAACTGTTTAATCAGGATTTATCAGTAAATAATCAGTGAACACCAGATTTTTTTATGCATAGAGTAAAACAATAAAATAACCCTTTTTTTTTGCTTTTCTTTGTCAAATTCAAGCCATGGGAACTGACTCGATTTTCCATCTAGGATAAAATTGACGTTTTCGTGTTTCTTCATATTTACGTTTCGTGTCAGTTAAGCTCGATTGGTCATTGTCGGCTCGGGTACTACTTACATGTACCCCGGGTACTCTTAAGTATACTTACATGTACCCCAGGTACTATAAATATACTTAATCGTACCCGGTCGATATAAGACTGTACCCGAGTTGTATTCCCGCCCTGATTTGTCGGACAAAAATCCGAACTTGAACAAAGCCATTCTTTAAATTACATAATCTTGTCTGCTACGCAAAAATGTTAACATTGACGATACCGATTTTCGATAGAAGTCGTAAAATCATGCTCTACAGTTTTACGACACTGCAGAAAATCATTAATATTCATGACAACTTGACCAATTGAAACAAGCAATTTCTGCATGAAGCTCTCCTTTGCGTCTTAAAATAGCGATGAATCATGTGAATGCTCCGTGTTTATTTAAATATACTAGTTTTGTTCAGGGTTGGCATATTGACCGGTCAATTGAGTATTGACCGGGCCGGCGGTCAATACCCGGTTAAAACCGGTCAATACTGGTCATTATTGGTCAATACTGGTCGATTGAAAATTGTAGCAATTAAACATGACAAAGGAAGAATTTAAGCTATTCTATATTAAATCAATCATTATTCTGTAATTGATAAACTTTTTTTGAGTTATCTATTGTAAAAAAAAAGCTTTAAAGCTGTAAAAAATACTTCTTTATTATTTATGGAAACGGTCTCAAATACAAAAGAACTAAGGCAATATCTTTATCTCAGTGTATCACATCTGTTACTGAAGTATTATTACTATTGTAGTTACCATAGTATTTCACTGATCTATTGATATATCTATTTGATAAGCTGATGGACAAACAGAACTCTTGTGGTTTCTAGGGTCATAAATGATGTGGCCCCTAAGCCTTAATTGGTAATAAAATGCATGCACTGATATGTCTCTGATAGTGACAATGAAGCAAATCTGCCCTTAGGCTATATCATTTCACTCAAACAAAATGAGACAACTTGCTATTAATGTTATTAATTTAATAGTTACTTCTAACTTGTCTCCTTTCTATATTAAGAGGGTTTTCTCATTTTAAAGTTCAATTGGTCTTCAAATGAATAAGCAATAAAAGTTCTTGATTTTGGCAACAAATAATGTTTACCAATTGTGTTTTTTTTTATCAATGGTAAAATAAAATATTTTTTCACTATTTTGTTAAAGAAATCCAGGCAAGAATACATGACAAGTAAGGGATGTGTCAAAGGTGCTGTGTAAGGCCCTATTATCAGTTTTGGGTGCCCTAACCTGTATAGGTTTGAAGACTGTGAAACAGTGTGGAGACAGTGGGGCATGAGGAACAACTAATACACAGTAATTGACAGGTTCTTGTTGAATCAAGCACAGAATTTTCTATGCATTCATAATTCATTAAAAAAAAAATATTAAATCGACCAGCAAAATCCAATTGACCAACTTGACTCATTTGCAAAATTTTGAGAGATTGGCCTACAAATTGCATGAACAGGTATAAAATAGTGGGTTTTAATAGCTTAAGACATTATTGGCAACATGTCTGTTTAATTTATATTATCAATATTGTTTAATTTAGCATGGAATATTAATCAAAATTGGGGGTAAAGTTCAATCGACCAGTATTGACCAGTAATGACCACTTTGGGAGTATTGACCGGGGCGGTTTTAACCGGTAAAAACCGCCGGTTAAAACCGGGGGCGGTCGATTGGTGCCAACCCTGGTTTTGTTTAAATGTAAATAACAGATACAAGAGTAACTTTACACATTAAAAGTAAAGGTTTTCACAGCAGTTATTTATAATTATATGAATCAGTATAGATTTTTTTATAATTTATGTACGACCAGTCGGACAAGCTAGCCCGCAGTTTTACTAGCCCGACCACCCATCTTACTAGACAATGTCTGTCGGACGTGCCTTAGCGTCGAACCCTGTGATGAGCATCACACTTTGTACTCATGTTTTCCTTCATATATTTTTATGTTGTATGAAGCAAAAGGCGCACATGCCTGGTAGTCCAACTTGTTGATGCTGTCAAATATTAAGCTACTTTTTATATTGGTAATATTTGGAGCGTACAACGGGGGAAATACCAAAACAATGGTTGAAAGTTTTCCATCTTTGTCTATATTGTTGTGCAAGTATTTTGTGCGCAACATTCAAGCACTGATATCAGACAGTTAATATCAATGGATTGCAATAATATTTACATACCTGTGTAGATAATTCATTTCTCTATTATGTTCCGTAAAACTTATGTGATGACACTTTGAATTTTGCACGCCTGAGCAATTTAAATCCAACCACTTTTCAAATTTTCAATATCACTGATTCGCTCGCTGTGTAGATATTAATAAATAACATAACCTCCATGTAAACCATCTGGTTTAAATGTGAAGAATAAATGGCGGGAAGCACAGTTTGCGTTAGTCTGTTGTAATTCACTCGCTGATGAATTACTTATATGACATTTTAAGACAAATTACGTGTTCACGTTACACTGTGGTGTCGACAAACTGCATTTTTCTGATTGGTTGATATTAAAATCTGTTTCAAAACATGGGGTAAGGTTAGTAATTCAATTCGACAATATTTGAGTTAAAGATGGACTTCTGAATTAAAACTTAATGTTATGTTATTTGGCTATTTTACGCAAATTGGTGAAAATTTAAACTTTCTGGTTTCCATCACGTAATTGGTCCTTCGCCGATTTATAAGACGTTCCAAAGAATTAAGCCCATATAAAAAGTATCTCTAAATTCTTTGCGCGTCTTATAAATAAGACTAACATGCCTGGATGTTAGTCTAAAAACTTTATGGTGTTAAGGCATTTCAGGTGTAAAACCCAAAAATTCCTTTTCCATGCATGAGTTTGATGAAATACAGCAATAAACCAGATTGAAGTTATATACGGAGAAAATATACATGATATGTAGAATAAAATGTGCTAACAATTTTTAACAAAGCTGAAGTTGCTTCACTTACTAAACTAATGTTTGACTTTGTCTTCAATGAATGTCAAAGCAGATAATGCGTGACCTATTGATATTTTCATACAAATTGAACATACCGGAAAAAATCTGTTTATCATCCAATCACATGCATATAAGAGAAATAAACCAATGGTCGGTTTAAAGTATCATTCTTTACTTTAAAAACTTATGTAATGATAATGAACTCATAACAAACTTGAAAGATAATATAAGCTGGTCTTTTTTGCAGACTAGAAGAAAAACATGGCTTCAAATGAACCATCAGTCAACAATGGGGTTTTTAAAAGCGAATCTCTTCGGAAAATGGTGTATCCTCGAGTCTTTTCTAGTCCTGTGGTGATAGATAACTGTATTTATGTGGTTGGAGGGTGCGATCAAATGGGACAGCCTGTAGACAGTTTTGAAGTGTACGACATAAATAAAAACAAATGGACAACTCTTCCATGCTTGCCTACAAAAAGAGCTGCTCCTGCTGTTGGTATGTTTAAATTAAAATTATGATACGGTTTGAATTGTTTCATCTTTATATATATTTAATATTAGGACAATATCTTATAGCAATAATTTCAATAATTGTCCCTCCTAGTTTTTAAATCGTCAAAAGATGCCTAAAATGGATATTTTAGACTAAAATATCCATTATAGGCATCTTTTAACAATTTTAAAACCTGAAAATTATAAATCGTTGCAATGTGAAACATTTGAATAATTTGGAAAGTTCAGTTGTTGTTGTTATATTTGTGACACTACGAGGATTGCTTATAAAGTATAAAATACGTCACTCACTGTATGAGCACGGATGTCAGAGTGGTCTAAGGGTTAGTCTTTAACTCCAAAGGTCAGTGGTTCGCGCCCAGTTAAGGGTTACTTTTTTTCTCTAATTTTATTCTTGTATTTTACTAGGATTTTTAAATCCAATGTTTATATTTATCGTTATAAAGCATTTAATGACAAACTACAATACATTCCAAAATCTGTGAAAAGGTCCCTTTAAAGCTGCTTGCATGTATATTGTACCAGTATATGATTATCAATTTAATAAGTAGGGAATAGCAATTCCTAACATTGACTAGTAGATTATATTATTTGTTTCAAAAAGTGGAAAACAGTTTGGTCCCCAAAGTCAAAACATTCTGAGTTGCCTGGATAATCAACGAGTTTCCGTTTTGATTTATTTATGATGATTTTTGAACTGATTCCCATTTGTATCATCTGTTGCCTACTCAGGTGTAGTAGGTGACCAGATCATGGCTATTGGTGGTGTGGGTGAGGCCCAACAGCCTGTGGCTGCAGTGGAGGTGTACAGCATCAAGAATAAGAGCTGGACCAAGCTGGAAAGTCTCCCACATGGCAGGCTGGGCATATCTACAGTCTGTAGAGGTATGTGTAAGAGAGAGATTGCCACTTGGCAGGCTGGGGATATCCACTGTCTGTAGAGGTATGTGTAAGAGAGAGCCTCCCACATGGCAGGCTGGGCGTATCTACAGTCTGTAGAGGTATGTGCTAGAGAGAGCCCCCCCACATGGCAGGCTGGGCATATCTACAGTCTGTAGAGGTATGTGTAAGAGAGAGCCTCCAACATGGCAGGCTGGGCATATCTACAGTCTGTAGAGGTATGTGTTAGAGAGAGCCCCCCACATGGCAGGCTGGGCATATCTACAGTCTGTAGAGGTATGTGCTAGAGAGCCCCCCAACACAACAGGCTGGGAATATCCACAGTATGTAGAGGTATGTGTTAGAGAGAACTGCCACTTGGTAGGCTGGGGATATGCACTGTCTGTAGAGGTATGTGTTAGAGAGCCTCCCACATTGCAGGCTGGGAATATCCACAGTCTGTAGAGGTATGTGCTAGAGAGCCCCCAAACACAACAGGCTGGGAATATCCACAGTATGTAGAGGCATGTGTTAGAGACAACTGCCACTTGGTAGGCTGGGGAAATGCACTGTCTGTAGAGGTTTGTGTTAGAGAGCCTCCCACATGGTAGGCTGGGAATATCTACAGTCTGTAGAGGTATGTTTTAGAGAGCCTCCAAAATGACAGACTGGGCATATCTACAGTTTGTAGAGGTATGTGTTAGAGAGCCTCCCAAATGACAAGCTGGGCATATCTACAGTCTGTAGAGGTATGTGTTAGAGAGCCTCCCAAATGACAGGCTGGGCATATCTACAGTCTGTAGAGGTATGTGTTTGAGAGCCTCCCAAATGGCAGGCTGGGCATATCTACAGTCTATAGTGGTATGTGTTAGAGAGCCTCCCAAATGACAGGCTGGGCATATCTACAGTTTGTAGAGGTATGTGTTAGAGAGCCTCCCAAATGACAAGCTGGGCATATCTACAGTCTGTAGAGGTATGTGTTAGAGAGCCTCCCAAATGACAGGCTGGGCATATCTACAGTCTGTAGAGGTATGTGTTAGAGAGCCTCCCAAATGACAGGCTGGGCATATCTACAGTCAGTAGAGTATGTGTTAGAGTTCCAAATGGCAGGCTGGGCATATCTACAGTCTGTAGAGGTATGTGTTAGAGAGCCTCCCAAATGGCAGGCTGGGCATATCTACAGTCTGTATAGGTATGTGTTAGAGAGCCTCCCAAATGGCAGGCTGGGCATATCCACTGTCTGTAGAGGTATGTGTTAGAGAGCCTTCCAAATGGCAGGCTGGGAATATCCACTGTCTGTAGAGGTATGTGTTAGAGAGCCTCCCAAAAGGCAGGCTGGGCATATCCACTGTCTGTAGAGGTATGTGTTAGAGAGCCTCCCAAATGGCAGGCTGGGAATATCCACTGTCTGTAGAGGTACAGTATGTATAAGAGAGCCTCCCAAATGGCAGGCTGGGCATATCCACTTTCTGTAAAGGTATGTGTTAGGGAGCCTCCCAAATGGCAGGCTGGGAATATCCACTGTCTGTAGCGGTATGTGTTAGAGAGCCTCCCTAAGTCCCTGTTAACTAAAGGCAGGCTGGGAATACCCCCTGTCTGTAGAGGTATGTATAAGAGAGCTTCCCACATTGAAGGCTGGGAATATGCACTGTCTGTAAAGCTATGTGTTAGAGCCTCCCACATGGCAGGCTAGGAATATCCACTGTCTGAAGAGCTATATGTTAGAGAGCCTCCCATGTGGCAGGCTGGGAATATTCTCTGTCTGTAGACGTCAGTGTGAGAGAGAATATCCACTGTCTGTGGAGATATGTGTTAGCAGAGCCTCCCACATGGCAGGCTGGGTATATCCACTGTCTGTGGAGGTATGTGTTAGAGAGCCTCCCATATGACAGGCTGGGAATATCCACTGTCTGTGGAAGTATGTGTTAGAGAGCCACCCTCATGCCTGGCTAGGTATATCCACTGTCTGTAGAAGTATGTGTTAGAGAGACCCCCACATGGCAGGCTGGGAATATCCACTGTCTGGAGGTATGTGTTAGAGCCCCCACATGACAGGATGGGTATATCCACTGTCTGTGGAGATATGTGTTAGAGCCTCCCACATGGCAGGCTGGGAATATCCACTGTCTGTGGAGGTATGTGTTAGAGAGCCTTCCATATGGCAGGCTAGGAATATCCACTGTCTGTGGAGGTATGTGTGAGAGAGCCTTCCATATGGCAGGCTAGGAATATCCACTGTCTGTGGAGGTATGTGTTAGAGCCCCCACATGACAGGATGGGTATATCCACTGTCTGTGGAGATATGTGTTAGAGCCTCCCACATGGCAGGCTGGGAATATCCACTGTCTGTGGAGGTATGTGTTAGAGAGCCTTCCATATGGCAGGCTAGGAATATCCACTATCTGTAGAGGTATGTGTTAGAGCCCCCACATGACAGGATGGGTATATCCACTGTCTGTGGAGGTATGTGATAGAGCCTCCCACATGGCAGGCTGGGAATATCCACTGTCTGTTGAGGTATGTGTTAGAGAGCCTTCCATATGGCAGGCTGGGTATATAAACAGTCCAACCTGCCTGAGCCACCACCTGTTAATAGCGACCAACAGTCAATATCGACCACACCGATTTCCTCCGAACAATTTCACTATATATTGAACCTGCGAATAAAGCCCACCTGCGAACAAAAACCAAAGACCGCCCTTTTATATTCCCAAAAGTCCATTTTGATAGCTTACAACGACCACTGCAATCATAAAAATCAACGATTTCGCAACTGTAAAAAAAAAAATAGCCGCCATGACGTTGTGTAGTCACGTGATTTACATCTTACCAGTGGACTTGGTAGTCGCCTGCTTCTTTTATGCATCTGACAGTTTGTCAAAAGTGTAAATATTAGCCTTTGTTTTTAAGTGACTCACGATGAATGTACTAATTGCCGAAAATATCAAAGACAAATATGGGGCTTTTATCAACTCATCAAGGAAATTAACTGGTTTCATATCAATTACATTGCCTTAAATACAATCATTTTGATAGTCATTCCTGTCTTAAATTTCTCCTTGATAAGACCTGCATAGATTATTTGATAAGTTAATTGTCAGTTCAAGTTAACCATCATGGCTTCCAAGCGTAAGCGTTAAGGTCATTAGTTTGTTAGGTAAAGGACACAGTTGTAGTGGCTAGTAATCTTGGTGTAGGCAAAAATCAAATACAGAACATTATGAATTACATGTACATATACATGTACATTAGAGAGCCTCCCACATGGCAGGCTGGGAATATCCACTGTCTGTGGAGGTATGTGTAAGAGAGCCTCCCATATGACAGGCTAGGAATATCTACTGTCTGTAGAGGTATGTGTTAGAGAGTCTCCCATATGGCAGGCTAGAAATATCCAGTTTGTAGATGTATGTGCTAGAGAGCCTCCTACATGACAGGCTGGGTATATCTACTGTCTGTAGAGGTATGTGTTAGAGAGCCTCCCATATGGTCAGCTGGGAATGTCCACTGTTTGTAGATGTAAGTGTCAGAGAGCCTCCCACATGGCAGGCTGGGTATATCCACTGTCTGTGGAGGTATGTGTTAGAGAGTCTCCCACATGACAGGCTGGGTATATCTACTGTCTGTGGAGGTATGTGTTAGAGGGCCTCCCATATGACAGGCTGGGTATATCTACTGTCTGTGGAGGTATGTGTTAGAAGGCCTCCCACATGGCAGGCTGGGTATATCCACTGTCTGTGGAGGTATGTGTTAGAGAGTCTCCCACATGACAGGCTGGGTATATCTACTGTCTGTAGAGGTATGTGTTAGAGGGCCTCCCATATGACAGGCTGGGTATATCTACTGTCTGTGGAGGTATGTGTCAAAGAGCCTCCCACATGGCAGGCTGGGTATATCCACTGTCTGTGGAGGTATGTGTTAGAGAGTCTCCCACATGACAGGCTGGGTATATCTACTGTCTGTGGAGGTATGTGTTAGAGGGCCTCCCATATGACAGGCTGGGTATATCTACTGTCTGTGGAGGTATGTGTTAGAGAGTCTCCCATATGACAGGCTGGGTATATTTACTGTCTGTAGAGGTATGTGTTAGAGAGAGCCTGCCACTTGGTAGGCTGAGGATATCCACTGTCTGTAGATGAATGTGTTAGAGAGAGCCTGCCACATCTAGGCAGGCTGGGAATATTTACAGTCTGTAGAGGTATGTTTTAGAGAGCCTCCCAAATGACAGACTGGGCATATCTACAGTTTGTAGAGGTATGTGTTAGAGAGCCTCCCAAATGACAAGCTGGGCATATCTACAGTCTGTAGAGGTATGTGTTAGAGAGCCTCCCAAATGACAGGCTGGGCATATCTACAGTCTGCAGAGGTATGTGTTAGAGAGTCTCCCACATGACAGGCTGGGTATATCTACTGTCTGTGGAGGTATGTGTAAGAGAGCCTCCCATATGACAGGCTAGGAATATCCACTGTCTGTGGAGGTATGTGTAAGAGAGCCTCCCCTATGACAGGCTAGGAATATCCACTGTCTGTGGAGGTATGTGTAAGAGAGCCTCCCATATGACAGGCTAGGAATATCTACTGTCTGTAGAGGTATGTGTTAGAGAGTCTCCCATATGGCAGGCTAGAAATATCCAGTTTGTAGATGTATGTGCTAGAGAGCCTCCTACATGACAGGCTGGATATATCTACTGTCTGTAGAGGTATGTGTTAGAGAGCCTCCCATATGGTCAGCTGGGAATGTCCACTGTTTGTAGATGTAAGTGTCAGAGAGCCTCCCACATGGCAGGCTGGGTATATCCTCTGTCTGTGGAGGTATGTGTTAGAGAGTCTCCCACATGACAGGCTGGGTATATCTACTGTCTGTGGAGGTATGTGTTAGAGGGCCTCCCATATGACAGGCTGGGTATATCTACTGTCTGTGGAGGTATGTGTTAGAGGGCCTCCCACATGACAGGCTGGGTATATCCACTGTCTGTGGAGGTATGTGTTAGAGAGTCTCCCACATGACAGGCTGGGTATATCTACTGTCTGTAGAGGTATGTGTTAGAGGGCCTCCCATATGACAGGCTGGGTATATCTACTGTCTGTGGAGGTATGTGTCAAAGAGCCTCCCACATGGCAGGCTGGGTATATCCACTGTCTGTGAAGGTATGTGTTAGAGAGTCTCCCACATGACAGGCTGGGTATATCTACTGTCTGTGGAGGTATGTGTTAGAGGGCCTCCCATATGACAGGCTGGGTATATCTACTGTCTGTGGAGGTATGTGTTAGAGAGTCTCCCATATGACAGGCTGGGTATATCTACTGTCTGTAGAGGTATGTGTTAGAGAGAGCCTGCCACTTGGTAGGCTGAGGATATCCACTGTCTGTAGATGAATGTGTTAGAGAGAGCCTGCCACTTCTAGGCAGGCTGGGAATATCTACAGTCTGTAGAGGTATGTTTTAGAGAGCCTCCCAAATGACAGACTGGGCATATCTACAGTTTGTAGATGTATGTGTTAGAGAGCCTCCCAAATGACAAGCTGGGCATATCTACAGTCTGTAGAGGTATGTGTTAGAGAGCCTCCCAAATGACAGGCTGGGCATATCTACAGTCTGTAGAGGTATGTGTTAGAGAGTCTCCCACATGACAGGCTGGGTATATCTACTGTCTGTGGAGGTATGTGTTAGAGAGTCTCCCACATGACAGGCTGGGTATATCTACTGTCGGTGGAGGTATGTGTTAGAGAGCCCCCACATGACAGGCTGGAAATATCCAATGTCTGTAGATGTAAGTGTTAAAGCATCCCGCATGGCAGGCTGGGTATATCTACTGTCGGTGGAGGTATGTGTTAGAGAGCCCCCACATGGCAGGCTGGAAATAGCCACTTTCTGTAGATGTAAGTGTTAAAGCATCCCACATGGCAGGCTGGGTATATCCACTGTCTGTGGAGGTATGTGTTAAAGAGCCCCCATTATGGCAGGCTAGGAATATCCACTGTCTGTAGATGTAAGTGTTAAAGCATCCCACATGACAGGCTGGGTATATCTACTGTCCAGTGGAGGTATGTGTTAGAGAGCCTCCCAAATGGCAGGCTGGGAATATCCACTGTCTGTGGAGGTATGTGTTAGAGAGTCTCCCATATGACAGGCTGGGTATATCCACTGTCTGTAGAAGTATGTGTTAGAGAGTCTCCCATATGGCAGGATGGGAATATCCACTGTCTGTAGAAGTATGTGCTAGAGAGCCTCCCTTATGGCAGGCTGGGTATATCCACTGTCTGTGGAGGTATGTGTTAGAGTCTCCCATATGGCAGGCTAGGAATATCCACTGTCTGTAGAAGTATGTGTTAGAGAGTCTCACATATGGCAGGCTAGGAATATCCACTGTCTGTTAGAAGTATGTGTTAAGAGAGCCTCCCATATGGCAGGCTGGTAATATCTACTGTCTGTGGAGGTATGTGTTAGAGAGTCTCCCTTATAGGCAGGCTGGGAATATCCACTGTCTGTAGAGGTATGTGTTAGAGAGTCTCCCATATGGCAGGCTAGAAATATCCACTGTCTGTGGAGGTATGTGTTAGAGAGTCTCCCTTATGGAAGGCTAGGAATATCTACTGTCTGTAGAGGTATGTGTTAGAGAGTCTCCCTTATGGCAGGCTGGGAATATCCACTGTCTGTAGAAGTATGTGTTAGAGAGTCTCCCTTATGGCAGGCTGGTAATATCTACTGTCTGTAGAAGTATGTGTTAGAGAGTCTCCCATATGGCAGGCTAGGAATATCTACTGTCTGTAGAAGTATGTGTTAGAGAGTCTCTCATATGGCAGGCTGGGTATATCTACTGTCTGTGGAGGTATGTGTTAGAGAGTCTCCCTTATGGCAGGCTGGGAATATCCACTGTCTGTGGAGGTATGTGTTAGAGAGTCTCCCTTATGGCAGGCTAGGAATATCCACTGTCTGTAGAAGTATGTGTTAGAGAGTCTCCCATATGGCAGGCTAGGAATATCTACTGTCTGTAGAAGTATGTGTTAGAGAGTCTCCCATATGGCAGGCTGGGTATATCTACTGTCTGTGGAGGTATGTGTTAGAGAGTCTCCCTTATGGCAGGCTAGGAATATCTACTGTCTGTAGAAGTATGTGTTAGAGAGTCTCCCATATGGCAGGCTAGGAATATCTACTGTCTGTAGAAGTATGTGTTAGAGAGTCTCCCATTTGGCAGGCTAGGAATATCTACTGTCTGTAGAAGTATGTGTTAGAGAGTCTCCCATATGGCAGGCTAGGAATATCTACTGTCTGTAGAAGTATGTGTTAGAGAGTCTCCCATATGGCAGGCTGGGTATATCTACTGTCTGTAGAAGTATGTGTTAGAGAGTCTCCCATATGGCAGGCTAGGTATATCTACTGTCTGTGGAGGTATGTGTTAGAGAGTCTCCCTTATGGCAGGCTGGGAATATCTACTGTCTGTAGAGGTATGTGTTAGAGAGCCTCCCTTATGGCAGGCTAGGAATATCCACTGTACGAGTGGTATGTGTTAGAGAGCCTCCCATATGGCAGGCTGGGTATATCTACTTTCTGAAAAGCTATGTGTTAGAGAGCCTCCCATATGGCAGGCTAGGAATATCCACTGTCTGAAGAGCTATGTGTTAGAGAGCCTCCCATATGGCAGGCTGGCAATATTCTCTGTCTGTATATGTGAGTGTGAGAGAGAATCAGCAATGTCTGTGGAAGTACGTGTTAGAGATCTATATTTTGGTCTTCAGTATTTACACCTTCATTTTGAAATGCTTTACAGCCGTCTTGTAAAGTTGTATTCATGTATCAAGATATGTCTGTTTTTTACATAGAGACTACAATTGCAATGCAATATTCATTTTCAGACAACATGATAATAGCTATTGGAGGTAATGGTGCTGACACAAACCCAGTGGATGCCATGAGCTCTATCAAAATTGAAGAGAACAAATGGAAAGCTCTGCCACCAATGCCTACTGCAAGATATGCCACATTCTCGTTCCTGATCAATGATAAACTGTATGTCATAGGTATGTATCTGCTCCTGGTTAATGATACAGTATGTCATAGGTCTGTATATGCTCCTAGTTAATGATAAACTGTATGTCATAGGTCTGTATGTTTTCCAGATCAATGATAAACTGTATGTCATAGGTCTGTATCTGCTCCTAGTTGATGATAAAATGCATGTCATAGGTCTGTATCTTCTCCTAGTTAATGATAAACTGTATGTCATAGGTCTGTTTGTTTTCCAGATCAATGATAAACTGTATGTCATAGGTATGTAATGATAAACTGTATGTCATAGGTCTGTTTGTTTTCCAGATCAATGATAAACTGTATGTCATAGGTCTGTATCTGCTCCTATTTGATGATAAACTGCATGTCATAGGTCTGTATCTGTTCTAGTGAATAATAATTATAAACAGTATGTAATAGGTCTGTATCTGCTCCTAGTTAATAGTAATTATAAACAGTACATGTATGTCATAGGTCTGTATTTGATCCTGGTTTATGATAAACTTTATGAAATAGGTCTGTATATGCTCCTGATCAATGATAAACAGTATATCAAAGGTCTGTATCTGCTTCTTGTTAATGATAAACGCTATGTCATAAGTCTGTATGTTCTCAGAGTTGATGATAAACTGTATGCCATAGGTCTGTATCTGCTCCTAGTTAATAATAAACTGTATGTAAGAGGTCTGTATCTGCTTCTAGTTAATGATAAACTGTATGTCATATGGTATATCTGCTCTTGATCAATGATAAACTGTATGTAATAGGTCTGTATCTGCTTCTAGTTAATGATAAACTGTATGTCATTGGTCTGTATCTGCTTCTAGTTAATGATAAATTGCATGTCATAGGTCTGTATCTGCTCCTAGTTAATGATAAACTGTATGTCAAAGGTCTGTATGTGCTCCTTTGTAATGGATACAATGTGTTTTATAAGGTTGTTTCAGCTACTTTTTAATGATAAACTTTAAATTCTGTAACTTAACTGCTTTTAAAACAAGAGGGCCTGACAGGCCCATAATCGCTCACCTGAGATACAAGGGAATCAACCTGTTCTTTGCAGCCCAATATGTCATCAGAACAAATGTTCTGACCAACTTTTATTAGAAGAGTGAACAATAAATGTAACTTTTAGAGTGCTAACAAGGTTTTACTAAAGCAATCTTAAGGATTAATTCTCCGCCCACCTAGCGGCCATGTTTATTTACAGACCAGAACCATTTTCAAACATATCCAAGATATCATTTAAACAAAAATTCTTATTCATGAAGATTGGACAATAAATGTGACTTAAAAAGTGTTAACAAGTTTTTACTATAGCTATATAAAAAAAATGCCCGCCCCCCTGGTGGCAATGTTTTCCAACCGAACGGCACCATTTTCGAACTTGCCCAAGATATCATTGGGACAAATCTTTTGACTATGTTTCATGAAGATCAGACATAAAAATGTGGCCTAGAGTGCTTACAAGGTTTTACTATAGCTATATAGAGCCACACAAGGAAAAAATTCCCTGCCCCTTGGCGGCCATTTATTTCAACCAACCAGAACAATTTTTGAACTTTGCGGACAATAAATGTGGACTCTGGAGTATTATCAAGGTTTAACGATAGCCATATAAGGAAAAATGACTGCCCCCTGTCAGCCATGTTTTTTAAATAGACCAGAATCATTTTTCAACTCATTGAAGATATGTTTAGAACAAATGTTCTGACCAAGGCAAGTTTCATGAAGATTGGACTATACATATGTCTTTTATACGGTTTTCTATACAGCTGTATAAGGAAAAAAATGCCCTGTCCCCTGGTGGCCATGTTTTTGAACAAACTGGAATCACTTTCAAATTCGACCAAGATATCATTGAAATGAATCTTCTGACCAAGTTTCATGAAGATCGGACAATAAATGTGGTCTCCAGTGTTAACAAGGTTTTTCTCTAGCCATATAAAGACATATAAGGAAAAATGCCTCGCCCCCCTGGGGCCATGTTTTTCAAGCAAATAGAACCATTGTTAAACTTATCAAAGATATCTTGGGGACAAATCATGATGATCGGACAATAAATGTGGCCTCTAGAGTGTAAAGAAGGCAAATGATTACGATGCACAACGGATAAAAGGCGATCACAAAAGCTTACCATGAGCATATTATGCTCAGATGAGCTAATAAATTAAATTAGTTAGCATGTCTAAAACCAACATTGTTCTGCAGTGTGTTATTGGTATGAAAAGACCGTATAATATATTGCAGGTGGCAGGGTAGGAAAGGAGCCGTGCCTTGCCTTAGAGGTGTATGACTTTGCTACAGAGAGGTGGAGAAAATTGCCCAATGTTCCATCCAAGCGCGTGTTTGCCATGTACACTGCCACTGACCGCCACATCTTCAGCATAGGTGGTCTTATTCAGCCTGGAAACAAAGGCTTCTCAGATGCTTGCGAGGTCTTCAACCTGGAGAAAGGTACTACTGTATTTATTAATCAGTGTTAATTAAATGATTGAAATTAACTTTGAGTTTCTTTCCAAGTTGGTTCACACTGATTGATTTTCTGCATTTTACACATTAGGTTCTTTAGTGGCCTGTAACGCTATTGGGGATTATTTTGTTTTGTTGTTTTATATCCAAAAACTTACCCTTCTCTTCCAAAACTTTAATTTTTTCCTGTTAAACATTTTTATACCAAAATATATCATCTCTGCAGTGATCAAATTTGCACAAGCTTTATACATTTACTGGTAAGTATTGATGAAGGCTTGCTCAGATTAACGGATATATACGTTGATGGGCGTCTTGATATTTGTGTGCTGTCAAGCAATAATCTTAAAATTTAAGTTGGCTTGATCTAACAACTAATTTCAATGAAGCACCACAAATAAATCTATGATAATATTATATTATCAATTGATTTGCACAAACATCTATGAAAGTTGATAAACAATTAAAATCCAAGTACCGGTATTGTATATGACTTTTTGTTCCTTACAGAAACATGGCAGGTGTGTAAAAGCTTGCCCACTAGAAGAGGTGATTTTGGGATTGCTGTTCTGGAAGGAAAAGTGGTGTGTGCTGGTGGATTAGGTGTGTACCAATCAGAGTTATATTGTGTACTAATAATTATGATATTGTAGTTGATTGAATTATGATCATATGTATGCCTCCCTTCGAAGAAGAGGGGGTATATTGTTTGCTCATGTCGGTCCTGTCCGTCCTTATGTCCGTCCACCAAATGGAATCTGGATGATAACTCAAGAAAGCTTATGCCTAGGATCATGAAACTTGATAGGTAGATTGATCATGACTCGCAGATGACCCCTATTGATTTTGAGGTCACTAGGTCAAAGGTCAAGGTCACGGTGACCCAAAATAGTAAAATGGTTTCCGGATGATAACTCAAGAAAGCTTATGCCTAGGATCATGAAACTTTATAGGTAGATTGATCATGACTCGCAGAAGACCCCTTTTGATTTTCAGGTCACTAGGTCAAAGGTCAAGGTCACGGTAACCCGAAATAGTAAAATGGTTTCCGAATGATAACTCAAGAGCGCTTATGCCTAGGATCATGAAACTTCATAGGTAGATTGATAATGATTGGCAGATGTCCTCTATTTCAGGTCATTAGGGCCAAGGTCAAGGTCACGGTTACCAGAAATAGTAAAATGGTTTCCGGATGATAACTAAAGAACGCTTATGCCTAGGATCATGAAACTTCATAGGTACATTGATCATGAATTGCAGATGACCCCTATTGATTTTCAGGTCACTAGGTCAAAGGTCAAGGTCACAGTGACCTGAAATAGTAAAATGGTTTCTGGATAATAACACAAAAACGCTTATGCCTAGGATCATGAAACTTGATAGGTAGATTGATCATGACTCGCAGTTGACCCCTATTGATTTTCAGGTCACTATATCAAAGGTCAAGGTCACGGTGACCTGAAATAGTAAAATGGTTTCCTGGATGATAACTCAAGAACGCTTATGGCTACGATCATGAAACTTCGTAGGTACTCAAGAACGCTTATGGCTTTGATCATGAAACTTCATAGGTACATTGATCATGACTCGCAGATGACCTCTATAGATTTTCAGGTCACTAGGTCAAAGGTCAAGGTCACGGTTACCCGAAATAGTAAAATGGTTTCTGAATGATAATTGAAGAACGCTTATGCCTAGGATCATGAAACTTCATAGGTACATTGATCATGACTCGCAGATGACCCATATTGATTTTCAGGTCACTAGGTCAAAGTGACCTGAAATACGTAAAATGGTTTCCAGATGATAACTCAAGAACGCTTATGGCTAGGATCATGACTACATAGGTACATTGATCATGACTCGCAGATGACCCCTTTTGATTTTCAGGTCACTAGGGCAAAGGTCAAGGTCACAGTGACAAAAAACATATTCACACAATGGCTGTCACTACAACGGAGAGCCCATATGGGGGGCATGCATGTTTTACAAACAGCCCTTGATTATATTTTTTATGGTAATTTTTTTTTCTTGTATGCAGATGGGTTTTTTTAATATTGAATACTGAAAATTGTATTATTAAGCATTGATGAAACATAAGTACCTGAATTTCAATGTTTTTTTCATTTGTATAATGTTAATATATCTTAAATCATACAAAAACACAAAATCTGCATTGATGATGTAAAAGTTTGAATTATAAATGCTGTTTATATTTGTGCCAGGCAACAAGGGTATGCCACTGGAGACTATTGAACTCTTTGACGTGGAGACAGACAGCTGGTCTACTGGGAAAGACATGGCCATGTCCCACTGCTCGTGTGCCTACATCCAGCATGGTGGCAAGCTTTACATGATAGGTGGCCTATCAGCACAGGGCCCCACCAACTGTGTGGAATGTATCGCGTATGTCATAGAGGAGGAACAGGCAAAACAGCCCGCAGGCAAATCAAATAAGAAGAAAAACAGATGAGAGTGATTGTGTTTTTAAATTCCTTCTGCCTTGTGGAGTAGAATATAGCAAACTTTGTTCCCTATTCAAGGCTCTGTCTGCAACCATAACACACGCTACATAGGGCTCTTGTTTCCCTTAGGTAGCGAAAATAATTATTAAGAATTGATGATTGTTAGATGTTAAAGCTTTGTTACCCTTATTAGGAAATGGTATTCTGAATAATAGTGTTTTTCATTGTTCATGCAGCAGTTCTGAATATGAGCCTGCATCATGCAGAAATATTCTTACGCCCTGTGCAGCCAGTGATGCTTCAGAAAATCCAGGCCATGTGCACAGTCTGGTCAGGAACAAACTCCTTTGCTACAAAGTACCGTAAGACTAAGTGGTTTAATTAGCAGACAGGCTGGCTGGAGGTATTCTGTCCGCTTATAGGCATATGACTTATTTTTCATGAAGCTGCTCATGTTTGGTCCTGCAGTGCAATTTCATGAACAGAAGGATGTCCAAAAATACTGAATGTTGATTCCCGTAAGTATTTTCTATGTATGTTGTATGCTTGACTGTATGCTTTATTATAAAATTGTAGCTTTTGCATGACTTTTTTGGTTTTACCATAGACGACAATTTATACTGCTCATACAATCATTTGTACTGGTTCAGCATGCACTAAACAGTACACAAATGTATAGTACATTATAAATGATTTAATGTATGCCTTGCATTTATATATCGTTGTCAATAATTTGATACAAGAAATATATAAATGTTATATTTTTTGTCTTTAGAGATAATTGATTCTATGACTTGACGCACATGCTGCAAGTCTGGTTTTCTTTGATCACTGGTCATAACAATAATTGTTTGTGCCATTTAATGGATCTCTGAGCCCTCTTTGAACAATAAATGCTGTTTGAAAGATTACACCCATGCCAGTGTAAATGACTAACAAGAAAATATTAAATACTATTTTTATGCACAAAAAAATGTGTCCGTACATAATTACATATTCTAATTATACAATAATTATATAAAATTCCTTAAATAGTCTCAATTATCTGTGCGCTTCTTATTTAATTATTTCTATAACTCATAAAATAATGTAAAACTCAAATACTTTCTTATTTGTTTATTAATTGTTTGCTCAATTCATCAGAATTTTAGAAAAAAATTACCAATCAATGCAAAATTGTATTGATTTTGATACTGGCAGATTTTTTTATGAAATGTCTCAGCTTTTAGTTTAGGGAAAACTGGCTGGGCATTTTGCCATTGTTATATTTTAATATTAAGGTTTGTATGTTTGACATAATTTCATAAGTTTTTCGCCTATGTTCATGAAAATTTACACTACTATTTGAAGGGTACTCTAACATCTACATATGGTTCTGCTTCATTTCAAAATATGGCCACCAAAGGTAAACAGAAATATGTCTTTGTTCTTAATCTATGGTTAGATTGGTACAATATTTCACACAAATGTTCCTGAAATGGTCTCCTGCCAAAATCTATTGCTCCATTGAAAGTGCTGCTTAAAACTGTGTTTATATTTTGTATATTTGACACATTTTCTTAAAATATAAGCCAATCTTAATATAATCCAATCTTAATGCATATGTACATATGTTGAAAGTCCTACGCAAATGTTGTTGGAGGGATCTCTACCACACATACACTTGGTTCCTATTCACTGCACAAGATGGGTGTCTTAGCTTAAAATAGAAATGCATCTATGAGCTGTTTTTTAAAATCAACAATTTCATATAAATGTTCATAAGGAGGAGCTTTCGTCATTTTCCAAAATTATAAAGAAGCTTTCTTAACATTTTTGGTGTATTTTGTAGTAGCATTTGTTGAAATATGTTATTTCATCAGACTTTTAGGTAGAAGTTTTTTATTTTGCAGCATTTGGTTCCTATGATTCTACAATTGATTTCACATGTTTTCACTTATTTTTTATATATATAATTGTAGTCTTAACACTTCATTTGCAGTCTGTTAAAGCAGCGTGTTAAGGAATTAGAAGCTGTCTATTGACAAGCGTTAGGATTGTCCAATTTTTTATTCAAAACATGTATTGATGCCTATTACAGTGCCTTTAGTTGTCAACTACAAATTGTAAGGTAGATTTACCTAATCATGCAGCTAGTTCATTGTGTTCCTATACAATCTTAAAGTTTCATGTACCCAAAAACTATTCATAACCACTACTGGGTAGTTTGTTATTAATTTTTTCTGCACACGGGTAGTTTGTTATGCATTTTTACTGCACAATATAGTGCACTTTATATTATATGCTAATAAATTACAATATTTCTCAATTGTGTGATTTTTTATGGCATGTGAGCAATGGTTATCACCAATACTCTGTGACAAATCGAAATCAAGATGTTAAGTTTTACACACATCAATTATTAATATTTTACTTTAAAGATTAAAGTAACCATAATGTAAAGTGACCATAAAATGGGAAATATTATAAAACAGTTCTTACAATCTTAACATTTCACCATTAAAATAATAAAAAAATCCAATCACCTGGGATATTTCAAAATGTTTGGCCAGACTTTAAATCCAAAATATGTCATTAAAAACCTTTGCTACAAAAGATAAAACAAACAGTTGCCCAAAGTTTCAAATTAAAGACTCAACAATTTAATACAAGACAAGGATGCCCCAAAAGAAAAAAAACAACAACACATCAACCATTATTTTGACATTTGACGGTCGCCAGTAGTGGCTCTTGTGGACATACACGTGTTGCAGTCATGTTCCAAACATACTCGTCTGTCTTGTGCTCCTTGTAAGGGATGCGGAGCAGTTTTCAGAGACATGTTCGAATGCCTGTATCCTGTGAAGCATCGTGGTCTCACAGTCTCTCAGTAAGCCGACGACTACAAGGGACTTGTAGAGCCTGTACTTGATAGGAAAGCTGAGGAAACTGCTTGTTCACAACCTTCTTATTAAGGCCATCACTGCGGTCGCCATGGTAATTCTTATTCAGACATCAGCGGTTTATACACTATATAACCCAATTCATTAGTCCGCTGCTACCTTTAATTGAATATTGGTATAAGATACTGTATATGTAAACATTGACCTGTTTCACAAATATCATGTGGTATGAAAACATTTAACCTGCATTCTACGTATCATGTTAGTGTTCAGTAGACAACATTCAAAGCATTTTCTTTCATGTTTTATTCTTGTTTTCTATAAGGATCACACGTACATACAAAAGAATACTCCCAAAATAACAACACAATTGTCAAAAACGTTCATATTAAACCTGCATATGCAGTTTTGAAGAGTTTTGTACAAAACAATAAAAATGCCTTGGCTTTTTCTCCCAAAACCATAATGTATCACCCATAAACCACAATCAAAGAAACAGGAGCCTATAATACAGAACAGCTTGGCTGCCTATAAAGTCTGACTTGAAAGACTTTGCCTTACACAATTTCTGATTATGTTGGAATCTTGTCAGACATGCATGCTTGCAAAATGTTCAATTTTCATTACATTTTCTTACAGAGCTAAAATGTTTATCAGACAATGCAATTTTTGTCAGATTTGTCTTGACAGGTTTTGTTGAGTCCGTGAAGTATGAATAAAATCCAAACTACTGGTACTATTCAATGCACCATTAATAAAATCCAAACTACTGGTACTATTCAATGCACCATTAATAAATAGCAGATATACATGATCATCATTATAAGGACACAAACGTGAATACAAATCTTGATAATGCAAAGTATATAAGCTATAACTTATTGATGATGCTGAAACCCTTCATAAAGTATACATTAATTTTGTACTTATATAATATCCTCAGTGCAAACCACACAGCTCTGCCCATCATACCAATATAGACTTAGAAGCAGTAAGTTTAACATCATCCAAACGGAAAACAAAATAAACAAAAACAAGGAGAAAGTAATACAAAAATAACTTCACTGTCAGCAAAAATGAGTTTCTAATTACAAAATGTATAAGAAACTAATGCATTTAACCACCTATAAATTTAAGAATAAAATAGTAATACTCAGGTAAGTTATTGAATCATTATTAATATGAATACTTACATCATCCCATTTCAAACAATATATAAGACCATTCCTCAATGGACCTAACTATTTGCACCAACCAATACATGTCGCTTACAACATAAAATGAGGAAGGTCTAATCATAAGCTAGTCTGTAGATGAACCAATGTTTTTGGTTTTGTATATGTTATGTCCTTCACTACAAATGTAAATAATACATATATGTGCCATGTCCTGCAAAAATGGTTCTTATGCCATATATGCATGACATAGGACATAATGCAGTTCATCAACCTGTCGCTCTATTCAAAAATAACACTTCACTTCAGAGGTGAAAAAGGGGTTGGTATTAGTATCCGAGATTCCATGTGCCGTATCAAAGGAACTGAAACAAAGATTATCAATATAAAGGGCATGCTCATCAATAGTATGCATCAATTATGTTCATAAGCATCAATGATTGCCTTTTAAAAACTTAAACATATTGAAGAAATATGCTTTTTCAACATAAATTTTAAAGAAAGTTGAAGAATGTCTATATATAAGTAGATTATATATGGTTGATATTAGACTAGGACCGTGACAGGGGTGGTTTGGATACAGTAGGATCTTTGCTCAGGGAATGTCCAAAAGATCTATTCTTTAAAAAACACATTTTTTATTTCACCTGGGAAACATACTTGGATACCGGTATAAAGCCCACGGTTTTCAACAAAAAAATACCTTATAAAAGCGCTTTGCCAAAGACAAAGCATGGAGATCCTTTATTACTCTATTAACCCATTATGGGTAACAACTTTATGGGAAACAACTGGGTTAATATTTTCGGAGTTAGAACAGGATCTCAACAAGTTTAATTAAACTAGCCACATACTTTTGAGTCATGGCAGTATGCAGATGTTTGTTTTGAATTATTTCAGTAAGCATAGCAACTCCAATTTCCGACTGACAAAAAACAACAGAAATAACATGCATGTTCACCATATGGCCTTCTTCACATAAGGTACCGAGTTTGATTAACCCAGTTTAAGTATGTTTTTATTTGTCCCACAATCCAGATTTTAGTTTTCGTTCAATACTGTATCCATAGTAACCACAATTTGTTGCCTAACAAAACAACTTGAAATAACATCCATTATCCTAATAAGGCCCTTTATCCACATAGTTTCATCATACAAGCTTACAATGTAATTACATTTTTATATATCTAACGATCCAGATTTTTGGATGGACTGACAGAAAAACTTCACTTTTACACATATTCTCAGTATGGTAGTCACACATATTCCCTTTATGGTACTCTATCAACATACCTATTTAATCAGACTAGATATTGTATGTTTTGAGTTATAACCTGATTCAGATTTAAGTTTTCAGTTATTTATGGAACAAAGCTTATGTACCTACAGTAGCCACAACTTTTGTCAGTAAAAACGTAAATAACGTTACTATTACCACCTGTGTACTGTACCACCTTATGAGTTATTATACTCCTACCCATATCACACTTTGTGCTGCCTATTACCTGTGTACTGTACCACCTTATGAGTTATTATACTCCTACCCATATCACACTTTGTGCTGCCTATTACCTGTGTGCTGTACCACCTTATGAGTTATTATACTCCTACCCATGTCACACTTTGTGCTGCCTATTACCTGTGTACTGTACCACCTTATGAGTTATTATACTCCTACCCATATAACACTGCGCTGCCTATTACCTGTGTACTGTACCAGCTTTTGAGTTATTATACTCCTACCCATGTCACACTTTGCGCTGCCTATTACCTGTGTACTGCTCCATCTTATGAGTTATTATACTCCTATTTGTGCTGCCTATTACCTGTGTACTGTACCACCTTATGAGTTATTATACTCCTACCCATGTCACACTTTGTGCTGCCTATTACCTGTGTACTGTACCACCTTATGAGTTATTATACTCCTACCCATATAACACTGCGCTGCCTATTACCTGTGTACTGTACCAGCTTTTGAGTTATTATACTCCTACCCATGTCACACTTTGCGCTGCCTATTACCTGTGTACTGTTCCATCTTATGAGTTTTTATACTCCTATTTGTGCTGCCTATTACCTGTGTACTGTACCAGCTTATGAGTTATTATACTCCTACCCATGTCACACTTTGCGCTGCCTATTACCTGTGTACTGTACCACCTTATGAGTTATTATACTCCTACCCATGTCACACTTTGTGCTGCCTATTACCTGTGTTCTGTACCACCTTATGAGTTATTATACTCCTACCCATATCACACTTTGCGCTGCCTATTACCTGTGTACTGTACCAGCTTATGAGTTATTATACTCCTACCCATGTCACACTTTGTGCTGCCTATTACCTGTGTACTGTACCACCTTATGAGTAATTATACTCCTACCCATATCACACTTTGCGCTGCCTATTACCTGTGTACTGTACCAGCTTATGAGTTATTATACTCCTACCCATGTCACACTTTGTGCTGCCTATTACCTGTGTACTGTACCAGCTTATGAGTTATTATACTCCTACCCATGTCACACTTTGTGCTGCCTATTACCTGTGTACTGTTCCACCTTATGAGTTATTATACTCCTACCCATGTCACACTTTGCGCTGCCTATTACCTGTGTACTGTACCACCATATGAGTTATTATACTCCTACCCATGTCACACTTTGTGCTGCCTATTACCTGTGTACTGTACCACCTTATGAGTTATTATACTCCTACCCATGTCACACTTTGCGCTGCCTATTACCTGTGTACTGTTCCATCTTATGAGTGATTATACTCCTACCCATTTCACACTTTGCGCTGCCTATTACCTGTGTACTGTTCCACCTTATGAGTTATTATACTCCTACCCATTTCACACTTTGCGCTGCCTATTACCTGTGTACTGTTCCATCTTATGAGTTATTATACTCCTACCCATGTCACACTTTGTGCTGCCTATTACCTGTGTACTGTACCACCTTATGAGTTATTATACTCCTACCCATATCACACTTTGGGCTGCCTATTACCTGTGTACTGTTCCATCTTATGAGTTATTATACTCCTACCCATATCACACTTTGCGCTGCCTATTACCTGTGTACTGTTCCATCTTATGAGTTATTATACTCCTACCCATGTCACACTTTGTGCTGCCTATTACCTGTGTACTGTACCACCTTATGAGTTATTAAACTCCTACCCATATCACACTTTGCGCTGCCTATTACCTGTGTACTGTTCCATCTTATGAGTGATTATACTCCTACCCATATCACACTTTGCGCTGCCTATTACCTGTGTACTGTTCCATCTTATGAGTTATTATACTCCTACCCATATCACACTTTGCGCTGCCTATTACCTGTGTACTGTTCCATCTTATGAGTTATTATACTCCTACCCATGTCACACTTTGTGCTGCCTATTACCTGTGTACTGTACCACCTTACGAGTTATTATACTCCTACCCATGTCACACTTTGCGCTGCCTATTACCTGTGTACTGTACCACCTTATGAGTTATTATACTCCTACCCATGTCACACTTTGTGCTGCCTATTACCTGTGTACTGTACCACCTTATGAGTTATTATACTCCTACCCATATCACACTTTGCGCTGCCTATTACCTGTGTACTGTACCAGCTTATGAGTTATTATACTCCTACCCATGTCACACTTTGTGCTGCCTATTACCTGTGTACTGTACCACCTTATGAGTAATTATACTCCTACCCATATCACACTTTGCGCTGCCTATTACCTGTGTACTGTACCAGCTTATGAGTTATTATACTCCTACCCATGTCACACTTTGTGCTGCCTATTACCTGTGTACTGTACCAGCTTATGAGTTATTATTCTCCTACCCATGTCACACTTTGTGCTGCCTATTACCTGTGTACTGTTCCACCTTATGAGTTATTATACTCCTACCCATGTCACACTTTGCGCTGCCTATTACCTGTGTACTGTACCACCTTATGAGTTATTATACTCCTACCCATGTCACACTTTGTGCTGCCTATTACCTGTGTACTGTACCACCTTATGAGTTATTATACTCCTACCCATGTTACACTTTGTGCTGCCTATTACCTGTGTACTGTACCACCTCGTCCCAGCCAGGTTTCTGCCAGGCCGACTCACGATTGTCCTTCCGCATCTGTAGGTCCTTGTAGCCTGACAGGACGATCAGCAGAGAGTAGGACAATAACAACTAATTAATACATCAGCACAAATATCTACAATTAAATCAAGGGAACTATGAAAATGGGGATATTAAAACATTGCTCAAACATCAATTATAAATTATGATGCTTGACTGTAATTCCAAACCATCCAAAATGAGAAACACCCTACATACATTGCACATTGCAAGCATAAGAGTCAACACCTGGACATACAACCAAAAAGCTTTGCATAATATCATCATCTCAGGACGACTAAGTTGAGTGTTTGATTAAACAGGTCTACTTACACCAGATATGATGGACCTGATATAGCTGTCCTATTTGTGAGAACATGCCTGTCACAGGGTTACTTTCCTTGCGGTACTGTAGACCTCTTGACCTGCAGCATACAACTATGGTGAGATTAAATATTAAAATAGGAGTAAAAACATGTGTGTATTTTAAAAGCAACAATTTGAAACAGCTGCTAGTATTTATGCCAGCTTTCAAAGAAGTGGTGATATATTGCTTTGCAGCTGACAGTCTGTTGGTTGGATGGTTGGTGTATACATGATTTAGTTTGTGCACACTATCTAGAGAATGCCTTAACCTACACATTACACTAGCTTGTAATATGAAATTATATCAGTACAATGATCGGTAAAAACAAAATTATGATAAAACGCTTAAAGGAAATTGTGATGTGTATTCCCGAGTTATGCTTGATTGGTCATTGTAGGCTCGGGTACTACTTTAATGTACCCCGGGGACGGAAAATATACTGAATTCTAACACTAAATTGGTTGTTGTCGGCTAATTTTTTTCAAATTCATTATATTCATGTAAATATTTTGTTAAATGAACTCTGTATTATCGAAGTTATACTAAAAAAAAGCATGTTGAGGCAGATTTTGTTCAAAGAGAAAGTTGCTTCCTACCGTAGCGTGTTTTATGACATCGGATTTTGGGCGGGAATAAACCTCTGGTGCAGTCTAAATTGGACTTTAATCAACATTCTCAGATTCAAAATGCTGTTTTTTTGCAACATAGCAATTTTATCACAATAAACGTATGCATACAAAGTTTATTTCGTTTATTTCCACTTACATTTTACAAGAGCAAAGTAAGAAGCATTGTCCTCATTCGTTCTCAATAATTAACACAAACTTAAAAGTTATTTAATATTTGCTGCTTAATAAAACATGTTATTGTCTTAACTAAGTCTGTTGTGACTCTGAATATATATATAGTTAATAAACAAGCAGATACATGGTATACTATTTCAGAACAATTATAACAGCGTTTTACTATTAACATATTACCAGTTGTTTGCCCATTCAATCATTGTCCCAGCCTGAAAGAGAGACAATTTATATGAGCAAAATCAGACATGTAGCTATTCTAGGAATAGATAATTGGTTTGATTTAACAATTATCAGTTTCAAACCGAACATGGTTAAATGATGTTACAGATAAGGGGCCATCATGGGCCTACCTTACATGAAGCAGGGATTAAAATAGGGTTGAAAGCCAAATGTTAAGCCACCCTAAGTTAGAAATCTTCAATTATCTGAATATAATTTCTAACAGTCATAAATCTCGAGTCAAAAAGAATTTTGATTCTGAAAACCGGTATGTGTTACGTGCTATGTTATTGTTGAGTTTTAATTTTTCATTTTAAATCAAGGTTAAAGAACACCATCAACGGGAAAATAATAACTTTGTGGTTATTACATTTTTTTTATAATGTACTCTTAAAGTTGATTCAATATAAAGTAACAGTTGCATAAAAATGATGCAATTTTTTGCTATATGCACAAAAGGTCAATTGCAAAAGGATTGCATCAAAAAGGAGTATTTGATTTTGTTTAAACAGAGCAGCTGTTGATAACAATATGGTGAGTACCCTGAGAGTGTAACTCCTCATCTCGTATATGTTCGGTCCATCTCTCGGTATCAGCTCCGGCCAGAAGGAGAAGCTGAGAAGGATCTGGTTCTTCCTGGAGCGCAGCATCTTGTTCCTTGCTTGACGAAACGCAATGAAGTCCTGGACATAACCAGAAATTTCAACATTATTGTGCATGCAACTTGAAGGTCAAGAATCTGAAAAATGCAACAACAGCTGTATATACACAGTGCCTTCCACTATTCTTCCACTTTGATAATGTAATTTATGTGTTCAGTCAGTCATCCGATATAACGAATGCGAAGACATATTTGATTATGAATATCTTAATAGTGGCATAGTTATCTACATACAAAAATAAATCTGAAAATTTAAATTACATCAAAAAGGTGGCCATGCCTTAAAACAAGATTTCCTTTTGATTTACAAATCCTCTTATTGTGTTAATACCTATGCAATCCCAAGCAGGTCTGAATATAAGCTACCAAAACACACACTTAAATGCACAGCCTTCATTAACCTCACTGCCCCAAACAGCATAGGAGTAACTCGTAGTCTGTTCAGTTTTATGCTGTTGGCTGCTCAACAGTATCTTAGGGTTGCAAATTAAGCCTTTAAAACTTCAATCTAGTGAGAAAGGTCTTTTTTTTTTAATGTTACTTTCTGAGGGACTACAAATGCTTTGAAATACTATCTTAAAGGTAAAGGATTGATACAGGTTTAAACACTCAAAATCAATGAATATTTTGTAAATAAAGTTAACACATAAACAAGAGTGCCAAACTGTCACAAAATACGCCCGTTTGAAGGTGTTGGACAACTTAATAACTTTACCATGACCCATATTTGAACTTGACCTACATCTATACACAACTTCTGACCAAATTTGGTGAAGATCAGATGAAAACTACTTCAATTAGAGAGCGGACACCATGCTAAATGCTTGAAATGCACTAAGTGACCTCGTGATCTAGTTTTTGACCCGGCATGACCCATATTCGAACTTGACCTAGATATTGTCTAGACATAACTTCTGACCAAATTTGGTGAAGATTGGAATAAAAACTACTTCAATTAGAGAGCGGACACCATGCTAAATGCTTGAAATGCACTAAGTGACCCTGTGACCTAGTTTTTGACCCTGCATGACTCATATTCGAACTTGACCTAGATATTGACTAGATACATCTTCTGACCAAGTATGGTGATTATTGGATGAAAATTACTTCTATAACAGAGCGGACACCATGCTAAATGCTTGAAATGCACTAAGTAACCCCGTGACCTAGTTTTTGACCCGGCATGACCCATATTCGGACTTGACCTATATATTGTCCAGATACAACTTCTGGCCAAGTTTGGTGAAGATCGGATAAAAACTACTTCAATTAGAGAGCGGACACCATGCTAAATGCTTGAAATGCACTAAGTGACCTTGTGACCTAGTTTTTGACCTGCAGGGTCTTCCCCAGGCCATTTAAGCATTTCGAAATCAGAGTCCCCGGGGCGCTTGAAATTTTCCGATCAGTGTATTCTTCAGTAAAAGAAAGTGGAGATTGTCCAAAAAAATCAAGGTTTCCCTATCAGTGTATCAATATTCCCTGTTTTAAAAGAGTACTCGGTACCTACTTTCACAAGTAATCGCCATAAACACCACATGGGGTAATGGATAATCCACTGATAAGAGAATAGCATGACGGGCGTATCGATTTTTCTAGCCACATTACACGGTCATTTAAATGCTGACAAGGATGTTTCTGGTAACTTTCCAGTCGTCAAACTGTGAAGTTCAACGTCCAATCGGTTACGCGAATGCTTATGAGGGCGGGGTTAACTATCGACCATTATTTTTGTTTGACGTCGGGCATGAAGTAAGAGTTTATCAAAGCTTGATTAGCAAGAAGTTGTACCATTTGAGTAATATAAAACCGGTAATTAGTACAGTACAGAACATTAAAGACGGTTTCGGGCATCATCATCACACCTTTTTACTGTAAACAAGTGTTACCTATGACTCATAATTAATACGGGAAATTAATTGCTAGTGGTAAACAATTAATTATTATAGCGAGTTAGTTGTGCAAATGACTCCCGGTTACAATTATGTGATAACAATTTATTTAATTCCAGTACATGTATATTTCAACATGTCCATTTATAGAACTGATTCACCTCGTTTTTCTGACATTTATTCGACACGTAATGCGCTTTAACAAATTTTCGTTGAATTAATGACGTACACTTGTAAATGTTTCGTCCGATAATCGATAGTTAGAAGACTGATGATGGCAACCGGCCGTGATTCTCGTGGACAACGTGAATTTCATGCATAATTCCGTCAAAACATTTATTCGACTCGTAAAGTGTTTACACAAATTATCGTTGAATTTATAACGCAACGGTTAATATTTGTTGAAATCTCAAATGGGAATAATTAAATTTGTTAATCCGAAACCCATTCCCGTAAGTCGATGTTAACGCGTTTTTGATCCGAAACACAATTCCGAATGTAAATGTTACCGCAACGTTATATATTTTTGCTTCGTATTAGCAGTGCAAATTTATTTTGTGTCGAATCTTTTTCTCAATTAAAAAGAGCGCGAAAATTATGCAGCATGTACAACGTCGCGTCTATTGCATACAAATGGCGTGTATTGAGCATTTTAACAAGCACACAACAGGTCAGGGGATTGACGCATGTTCAGAGGCAATATTTCATCAAATCTATAAATAGTCACTTAAAAATGGCAAGGTTTGTGTTAAAGAAATAACTGAAAGCTTTTATCGTAAATATTTACCAGAAAGAGATTGATAAAAACGGAATAAACGGGATTATCGGGTAATAAGTAGAAACGTGAAAAATAGTAAGTATACAGTAATAGAGTCGGGTTGAAACGGATGTATTGGGGAATGTTCTAGTCGGGATTTTACTATCTGTGCGGAAAAGTTTTAAAACAATTAAACAATATAAAAAAACAAATATTTTTAAATGACTGGGGGATTTTTTTGAAGAGTCATAGCGCACCAAATGACGTCTTTTGACGCTGTTTTTCTTTGAGTTATAACGCACCACAGAACGTGAATTGACACGTTAAATTAAAAAAAATCAACGACGGGAGGGGACACCCGAACCCACCCGCGATCGGCCCCGGGGCGCCTGAAAAAATTCCTGGGGAAGGCACTGACCTGGCATAACCCATATTTGAACTTGACCTAGATATTGTCTAGATAAAACTTCTGACAAAGTTTGGTGAAGATCGGATGAAAAGTATTTGAATTAGAGAGCGGACACTGCTGTGGACGCCGCACGCCCGCCCACCCCCCGCCGCGAAGGTGAAACTATAATACTTCTGGTTTTTTTTTAATGGGCGTATAAAAATGAGTGTTCCTTACAGCAATAGCCAAAATTTCAATGCACGGTAACATAGCTGTAATGAGATACAAAATGCTTGTTTATTTTTTGTGTGACAATATATATTCCATGTGAATTTCCGGCCATATCCAAGCATTTAAGAGTCTCCACAAATTGCTTAGGTTTTCCCTGGTAGTAACCTAACTATGTGTTTTTAGAGTGCCGTTTTAATTAAGGAAATTATATTCAATATCTATGACATTTCAAACAATATCTATGCCATATAACAAAATTCCAATATGTAAAAGCACTTTTCTATAAAAAGTTAACTGTAACCCAAAAGAAAACATACTCTCAAAGTTTACAAACACAACAACACAATAATAATACAATGAAGACACTAACTTTGTCAGTTCTGTAGATTTGTGTTGCTTCGTTGAGGACTGGATATCCGCCCTTGTATTCCCAGATATGGACTACAAATAAAACATCCGGGTCGTCAGTATTTATTTGCAAGCAACATTTTTATAGTTGCCCTTTTCAAAATTAAAAAGAGATGTTTTGGTCAGAAACACAATGCCCCCTAATGCACCGCTTTTCTTATTTTGACCTTTGACCTTGATGGATGACCTTGACCTTTCACCATCAAAATGTGCAGCTCCATGAGATACACATGCATGCCAAATATCAAGTTGCTATCTTCAATATTGAAAAAGTTATTGCAAAACTTTAATATATTAGTTTTAAATGTTTGACCTTTGACCTTGAAGGATGACCTTGATCTTGACCTCTCACACACAAAATGTGCAGCTCCATGAGATACACATGCATGCCAAATATCAAGTTGCTATGTTCAATATTTCAAAAGTTATTGCAAAACTACTATATTAAAGTTTAAAATTTTTGACCTTGAAGGATGACCTTGACCTTTCACCACTCAAAATGTGCAGCTCCATGAGAAACACATGCATGCCAAATATGAAGTTGCTATGTTCAATATTTCAAAGTTATTGCAAAACTTTAATATACTAAATTTTTTAATTTTTGACCTTTGACCTTGAAGGATGACCTTGACCTTTCACCACTCAAAATGTGCAGCTCCATGAGTTACACATGCATGCCAAATATCAAGTTGCTATGTTCAATATTTCAAAAGTTATTGCAAAACTTTATTGTAAGGTTAAAGTTTTGGGACAGAATGACAGACAGACAGACAGGCCAAAAACAATATACCCCAGTTCTATCGATCCGGGGGCATAAAAAGCAACCACACTTCAAAAAATGGTTTACTTATACTGTAAGCTTACATACTTGTTTACTGGTTTCTTGACTTACAGCATTACAGTTCCATGTTTCTAATGGAATATAATACCGTACACAAGTTTTAATGAGTAAGTTTACACCAAAGCTGTTGCTTGATATGGTTATCAAATAGACATTATTTAAAATACATTAAGTCAAGTAAGCAACCTAAATTTCATTTCAAATTTACAGAAAGAGACACAGGCATTCCAATTATCCAAGCACTTTATTTGGGTGATCAATGGTAATAATTATAATGGATCTAAATAGTTGAAGGCAAACCTGCTTCATCCTGGTCTCCTATTTCCACGGTGAAACTGCCTTTCAAGGTCACATTGGAGGCCTTGTTTTGCATCAGTTCCTGGTAGACCTGACTATTCAACAAAACCCAGTGAATTCCTGTTCCTTACTTAGTAAGGACTATTTTTATTATAAATGTCTAGCCAAATAAAGGCTACATTCTCTCAGAAAATTGTATTAAAATTCATTACTGAAAATTCAATTGTAACACCAAAACCAAAAATAACAACAAAACAACTAGTTCTATCAATAAAAACTTATAATACTTACAATTGTTTGAGATACTCTTCCATATATTCTGGCTTTACTGCATGAACTGAATTTAAATGTAAATTCATAAGTGAAAAGGTAATAAGGAAAAACAATTACCCAACTACTAGACTTTTGAAGACCTAGGAAATTAATAAAAAGTTATTACAACGTGTTCATTAATTTTGAATCAACCTTTAATCTAAACTTAAAACCTTTTTAAATGTACATAATTATTGTGACAGGTAAGAAAACAAAGTAGCAGGGAAGTCTAGCTCAGATTAGTAGACAGCTGAACTACAGTCCAAAGATAACTAATCTGGTTCCAAGCACTGCAATTTTCCTAGAGGCCTAAATGGCTCATGACATTATTTCTGCAGATGCAGCTTTTCTCCATATATCTCTGATTTTAATAGGACACTATGTCTTGCACTAAGTCATAAATGCATGCATTAACTTGGTTCTGTGAAGACACCTTACACAGGGTAATAAAAATTGGTTCGATTCAACAGTTTCGAGTAATTTAACTGACCAGCATTAAAACACTAAAATTTGTTGCAACTGGATATAAATTACAAAAAAAACAAGCAAATTCGTAGAATTGATATCCCCCCCAACATATGCTTTGTTTTTTCAAGATACCAAGGGCCATAACTCCGTTATTTACAGATGGTGTACAATGCCATTCGGGGTGCATCATCCTCTTATCCATATATATATACTCATACCAAGTTTCAATGAAATCCGCCAAAGCACTTCCAAGATATGGCTCCGGACACAAAAGTGACGGAAGGACGGACAGCGCCAAAACAATATCCCTCCGCCTCTGGCGGGGGATATATACTCATACCAAGTTTCAATGAAATCCGCTAAAGCACTTCCAAGATATGGCTCCGGACACAAAAGTGCCTATAGTAAAAAGCATTTTTTCAAGATACAAAGGGCCATAACTCAGTTTTTAACAGATGGTGTACAATGCCATTTGGAATGCATCTTCCTCTTATGCATATATATACTCATTGGAAGTTTCAATGAAATCTGCCAAAGCACTTCCAAGATATGGCTCCGGACACAAAAGTGCTGGACGGACGGACGAACAGACGGCCGGACGGACAGACGGACAACGCCAAAACAATATCCCTCCGCCTCTGGATACTCATACCAAGTTACAATGAAATTCGCCAAAGCACCTTTAAGATATGGCTCCGAACACAAAAGTGCCTATAGTAAAAAGCATTTTTTCAAGATACAAAGGGCCATAACTCTGTTTTTAACAGATGGTATACAATGCAATTTGGCGTGCATCATCCTCATATGCATATATATACTCATACCAAGTTTAAATGAAATCCGCCAAAGCATTTCCAAGATATGGCTCCGGACACAAAAGTGCCTATAGTAAAAAGCATTTTTTCAAGATACAAAGGGCCATAACTCCATCATTAACAGATGGTGTACCATGCCATTTGGCGTGCATCATCCTCTTATGCATATATATACTCATACGAAGTTTCAATGAAATCCGCCAAAGCACATCCAAGATATGGCTCCGGACACAAAAGTGCCGGACAGGACAGCCGGACAACGCCAAAACAATATCCCTCCGCCTCTGGCGGGGGATAACAAACTGAAACAAACTCATGTTACATAAACTTACACATAAGTTCATACAGTGTTTCTTTAGAGGACAATTTTGAAGCATGGGATTCCTTGCTGGGTTCTATTGTCCTCACATTCAGGATCTTTTCAAACCATCCTTTCTTTACAGGAACAGGGATCACTTCCTCTCGTTTATCTTCCTCCTTACATAGTCTTGCAGTGGTGCCAATAAATCTGTAACCAAACACTCAGTTGCATGAGTAAAGACTATTGAACTTACTCTACCTTTAAAGGGACATTTTCAATGAATCTTCACTTTGTCCATGCCTTTAAATTTATTTTCTTAAATATCATTTGGATTTTTTTTTATAACTATAATAACAAGGAGAGATAAAATAACAGCCACTGTATTCAATTTTGGAACCTCTACAAACAAAAGCAAATCTCTTCCAAACCCAGGCTTCCTGAAAAGGCCGGACCGCCGGTCTTATCCGGCAAAATTCTTTACGGTCCGGCGAAGTTTCTTATATCGCCGGCAGTGTTTTTTTTAATTCAAAATCGGGTCCGGTAACCAGAACCATTCCCAATGGAAAAAAGTATATATTTTTACCAAATGGAAGCTAAAAATTCCAAATGAATTGTTTAAAAAAAAAATTATTTTTTTTTTTTTTAGATCTCAATATTTTGTTCATCTCCCATCCATATTATAAGATCAACCTTAGTAAATATAATACTGGACACACTTGTATCCTCAATTTGGAAGCATTTGTTACCAAAACAACAACAACACTTATTTCCCAATTTAAGTCAAAATGCTGCTAATTTTCCCAATCCAAAGGGACCTGGCCCCATTCCCAAAATGGTGAAAAAAACCACTGGCCGGTCCTTGTGACAGGCCAAACAAATTATGACAAAATAAAGAAAAGTCTAATACTTGCCAAAAGATCGAAAACACCCATAAGAAACACTCGTTTCGTGAATTTCGAGCCTTTTTGTCATTAAGAACACTAACACGTCACTAGTTCTTAAGAGTGTTCTTCCTTTGAAATGTTGTTTTTTCGAAAAGGTCAATATCATTGGTCCGACATATTACCATCTATCCAATTACAAAGGTTATAACAAAAAACTACACCTGAAAATAAATGTTGTTGCTGAAGTTCTTCACCAATCGTGCTATATTATTTTGTTTTGAGTCTGACTAGTATTTAAAGCTGTTTACTTTACCAGATACTTTCAATTTGTATGCCTTTCTACGCCTTTTTATCGCCATTTTGTATTTTGTTTTTTAAATATTTGTCAAAAAATATGGCAGAAAGTGACATATTTTGCGAAAGAAACATGTTTTCCATTGTTTATTTAAGAAAAATAAGAATCTACTTCAATTTCAGAAAACTCAGACAGAAAAACAGATAATTTGATTTTTTTATCATTTTTGGCGGCCATCTTGGACTCCATCTTGGATTACAAAAAACTAGGGATGCAAGAGGTTACACAAATGATTAACCGGTTAACCTTTTTCCGTAACCAGTTATTAACCGGTTAATCAAAACGCCTAAAGTAGTTAAAATCATTTAGAGTACGTAAAATATGTCATACCGCTCTGTAGAAACAAAAGCAATTTCAAATTTAAAATCGCTTGCGTTGATAACAATCCAGTTTCGGAATAAAATGAATTATAAAGATATTTTCATAATTTTGTAAACATATGCTATATATTTTATTTAGTTTTCCTGTGTAAATGCATAAGAGTCAAATATTAAAGAACTACACAATGTTCATTTTCATGTGTTATATTACCTTCGCGCCGTATCGCTCACAAAAATGGTGTGTTTCTTTGTTCATTCTGTTATAATTTTTGAAACTCAAATCTGCTTATTATAGAAATGTTTTTCCCTTTCAATTCGATGTAAAGTGGGTCATGTGTGTTCTATGAATCCGGATCTATTCTTATTCGCTCATTGCATATTTTGTTGCTTGCATTTTAGCGTTTGTAGCCGAAGAAGTATCGTTTGATTTTCATTATACAATAAAAAATGTGCGTAAAATAAAGGACACACATAAAATTAATTTTGAACGAAATGTAAGTTGAATATTTAATATAATCAGTACATTTATGTAATAGCGAAGTAACTAAGTATTATGATTTCAAAACTGATAGTTACGTATGTTTGTCGACATACCATAGCGCGCACATTTTACGCAATTACACAAATACTAAATTTAACGGGTTTATTAATTTTTAATATTTTTAATTGATGTTTAATTATTTAAATAGTTAATGATTTGCTTTCTTAAATAGAACTTGCATCGGACAGTAGTGGTGGAATCATTGGACGTAAATTATCATAATGATATTAATTTTTGATAAAGAAAAACCACATTAACTCGTCAAGATTTTAGAATTCAATTCGTGATAAAATTGTAACTTATCAACACGGTATTTTCGCGAGCAATCAGTGTTGGATATTGGTTAACAAAACATCAAAATAAGCCGTCCAATGTCTCAACTGTTTTTTTATCGCGAGTTCAATAAACGTGTCAATTACGTCCTCGCTATAAGCTCCCACTCACCACAGTTCGCTAGTTAAATTTTAGCGAGTCAAAAGACCAGTATTGTCAGTTATCAAAACGTACCCCTTATTTGTTATCACAAATGTATTGATTAATTGCTTGATTACTTTGACTGTTGACACGTTATTTATTACAGTCGATGGTGCGGCATGTTGTTTTAACTAGTCGCCCGCGCATGGTAGTATGTAAAATCGTTAGAAATATTCACCGAAAAAAACATAATCATATATTTTTTCCAGGTTAACCTTTTCCCGAAAATGTAACCGGTTAACTGGTCGTTTCGGTAGGTTAACCGGTAAACCTCATGCATCCCTACAAAAAACGAACCATCACGCGGCACGTCCACCCAAAATTTTCTGACACTTCAGACATTTACCTAAAAAATGATATATAAATCAGCTTTCACTCTTTTTTGCACACGGGAGGAGCCCAGGGACTGTACTAGACGTGATGTTCATGTTTTTATACTAAACAAAATACACCCACACTTCCATGCGACGTTCTACATGTCTGCATAATTTTCGCGCACATTTTTGAGACAAAGGATAAAGCACTGTTTAATTGACACTAGAACTTGTTAATGTCGCGAAAGCATTAAAATTCTGAAGCATGTTTTGGATTACAAATTGAATAATGCTCATTTTAACGAAACATTAACAGTTGTAGTTAATTCAACAAACTGCCATAAAACCACACGCTTATGAAAATTACGTCGCTCTTCGTCTGCATAATCTTACTGCAGGTACACTGCTTACAAGTGTTGTCGCTCATTCAAAGGGTGCACCAACAAACTGCCATAAAATCAGTATATTAAAGCAAATTAACAACCACATTAAACAATGCCGCCTTTTTAGTTTGACTGCAAACATGAGACAATCGATATGATAACAGGACCCCTGTTAATTGATCGATTTTGACATGTAGCATAGTCACCTATTCGGGTAGGCAACGCCATTGCGAAGCTGCGGATTAGTGGGAACACAATTGATTCGAGGTGCAGTTAAGTCGAAAAGATAAGGTACATGTATATATGGATTATATAAAATCCGGGACATTTGACGAGATTTCCGGGACTGCGGGACACGTTCTTCATTTCCGGGACAATCCGGACAATCCGGGACGTATGAAATGTATGCTTAATTCTTCGGTTATGAACTCGCGCTTTCAGGAAGCCTGCACACCACTCATGCTTTTCAATAATGTTTGTTGTTTAAAACTTTATTCGAAATGTTAGTTTTGTCTAAAAAATAATATAAAAAAAAAGCATTACAGGCCACATACTAAGATGAGATGAATCTGTTGTTTTTTTTTAATTTATGTCAACCCATGTAAGTATTTTCAACAAACAGGTTCTATTGTCTTAACTAGAAATGTAAGCTAAAGCTAACCCTGTTTCGAAAGTCTACCAGAGTTTTTGACATATTTATGACACAGTCACACAATAGTCAATATGTCAATAATTTTGAACTTCATGATGAAAATCAACAAATCATTGGTATACATTATTGACATGAAGCTTGCAAAACTTTGTTATCTTTGTCTATGACTCTTTTACAATCGTTCCAATGCAAATTTGTAAAAACTTGTATATATAATTATTATTGGTGCAATGTAACCCTCTTCAGTTTCATTCCCCACCCACACACTTAGCATTAAAGGGCACATAAGGACATTTTACAATATTTAACGATTGTCACCATATATATCATTATTGCAGCTACTGATATTTGCCATATTAAGTTAATGGATACCTGAATGGTTGCTTTACGTTTGTAAAACATCGCAAAGACCGCACAATACCCTGCAGGTTACTGGCTTGAGACGTAACTGCAGCCATCTTTTTGTTATGAAATCTCCAAACTGTTTAGAATGTTCAATTAACAATTTAATCTCATATTAAAAAATCAATCTGCAAATAAGTTTTAAATTATTTTAGAAGTCAATTAGATATTACACTATGCAAATAATATTAAAGACATCCGATTTTGAATACATGTCTTTTTCGTTTCTATGCAACGAGACACTGAGTTTACAAATGGCCGACATATAGTAAAGACCATCACAAAAATATTTTTCAAAATAAACTCTTCCTTATCTGTAATCCTGGTAAAACTACAGTACTCAAAATGGCAGTCAGTCTTGAAGAATATTTTAGAACAACGTTTGAAGACAAACTGTTGGTGTAAGTACTTTGTATGCTTTGCAAATTGTGTATGCTTTGCAAACTAAATGTGCTAGCGGCTAGATTGCACTTTACCGGTACGCAGTTGTTTACCACTATCGACAAAGCGGGGGTTTGGGGGCAGTAGCCTCGGATACTTATGAAATATATTAGTAAAAGGATTATTAGGTGTTGCGTTAGTTGTTATGTGTTAAGGGTTAGTGTACGCTGTTTGGCGTTTAGTGTTGCGTACCGGTAAAGTGCAATTGCCCCGTGCTAGCTTCTACCTTATTTTTATGTGCTTTACATGTATTTGTTTCAGAAATCCAAGTTATTGTGCATTGTCTATCGGTGACTAAATGTGATGTTTTATGTATATATGCTTATAATGTGTTAAATGTCTAGTAACAACGCTGTATTATATATTTTTTCTGTACTTGAAATATTTGTTTAAACCTCTTATTTATTTCACAAAAAAATTATTGGATTTTTTAAAACATTTTCTTAATTAATCTGACTTTTAAGCAGACAAATCTAATCTTTTTAAATTAACGTATCCAGGCTTCCTGAAAAGGCCGGACCGCCGTTCTTGTCCGGCACAATTCTTTACGTCCGGCGAAGTTTCTTATATCGCCAGTCCTTGTGACAGGCAAAATATTTTATGACTAAATACCGAAAAGTCAAATACTTGCCAAAAAAACGAAAACGCCCCATTAAAATCACTATTTTCGTTTATTTCTAGCCCTTTTGTGATTAAGAACACTAATGCGTCACTAGTTCTTAAGAGTGCTGTCCCTTTATTGTTTTTTCGACAACGTCAATTTCATTGGTCTGACATATTACTGTGCCATATCAAAACAATCAATATGAAGCGAAACTGTAAACATTTAAACGGGATTATGGAAACATCACAGTTTACTTCGGAACCAATAATGCACATGAGCAGAGACTTGTTGAAATCTGCGAGTTAAACATGTGAGTTAAACATGATTCTTTTCAATCCCCTGAACATCTTCATATATTAAGCATTTTTAATCCGCTGAAAATCTTCGTAAACTAAGCATGTTGATGTGAGCCCTTCTTGTCCCCAGACATAAATCTGATAAAATAGCCTATTACATGCATCCGATCCCTATAAAAATATATATTTTCCTTTGAGTCTGACTAGAATTTAAGCTGTTGTACATCACACACTGTAATCACTAGAACACGCAAGTGTTTTGTTTTACTTTATCAAGTGTACTTATACCCAGGCTGCACATTGCAATAAATATGAGTTAAACTTTACTTAATTATTCAATTATAAACTCATGCTGTTCGGTCAGGTGAATTTTTTGTCGGACAGGCTAACATTTTCATCAGCCTGTCCGGTTGACAGGCATTTTTGGGGACTTTTCAGGAAGCCTGCATATCTGATGTTATAATGATGTTATAATAGCATTCTATATATTTTATGTATATTTGCCTTATTTAATTACAAATTGGTTTCAGTCTTTCAGCTTTTATACACTTGTTATCTTTATTCATCATCTTTTATAGTCGGTTGAACAAGCTGCCTAGCTTATGTTTGTTGTTTTATTCACTTGCTGACTTTAAATAAATCTTATCTTATCTTATCAGTATCTTATCTTAGTACTCTTGGAAAAGTCTAGTCAATTTTATGAAAGGAATAAATACCTTATGTACGAAGTAGTGTCTGCGATTAAAAGTCGTTCAGTATTTTCAACAACAGACTCAACCAACTGTGTGATAATGATGCTCAGTACATGTTCATAAATGATACTCAGTACTTGTTCTAACCAGTGTCATATCTCAATCAAGGTATTGGATGTATGGTGTACCAACTATCACTAGATATTAAGAAAGGTGGGGTCACTTAGTTTTGTCTCTATTAAAAATTGTCATTATTTTGCAAATTGGTTGCCCACGATTCTGACTCTTTTTAATATAATTGTTGCAAATAAACAGCATAAATTGCATGCATATGATTAAAACTTACCTTTACAGTTGATATTTGTAGGAGCTTTTCTAGTTATAAGCCACATTTAAGATTTGAACACACCCCGGTATATGAAATAATGTTAATTGTTGTCAACATAGTAATAGTTTTGTAGTGTTGCGAAAACATGTTTTACAATGTAAAAATAATACCTTACTTGATAAAAATAATACCTTACACGTGGATTGCAAAATCCTCCTTGACCAGTTAAGATCTGACTTTGTTGGTATTACAAATATCTGTCCTTTATTATCCCCACGCTCCGAATTGGGGATTATGTGGTTATCTCTGCCGTCTGTCCGTCCTGGCCACTATCTCCTCCTACACTATTAGTTCTAGAACCTTGTAACTTAAACAAATGGTAGCTATGAGCATATGTGCGACAGTGCACTATTTGGAATTTTGATCTGACCCCTGGGTCAAAAGTTGCGGTGTGGGGATATATGTCGGCCGCGGCCGCACCATTTCTAGTTCATGATTAGATGCAAAATGCTTTTCATTGATAATTTAGCAAAAAAGTGGTTAATTGACATGGAAGGCATGTCAATGCAATAATCTAAGGACCTAGATATGATGTCAAGCGTTAGAATCTTTGGTAAATTATGTGGAGTAAGATGAAATAATTTTTGGTAAATAAAAATAAATCAATAAATTGTATTACTACTATGTTGTTGTTTTTTCTAAAAAGAAGCTTACATTACACAAATAATAGAACAAGGTGTTAAGAAAATATTTGTTCAAGTTGTAAACATATAAAGCATTGTTGTTGTTCTTATTGATAATGATTTATGTTAATATTGCAAGATGATTAATTTGCAGTAAGATGCCTGAGCGGGAGGATGATCATCTTACACCAGCAACACGGCTACTGGAAAAGAGACGAGAAATGGCGGAGGTTGAACAAGCCCTTGCAGCACAGAAAGAGGTTTGTACATTTTATGAGTAACATGCATAGGTTGTAGTATTGCTCCAATCACACATGCAGGGCATGAAAGGCTTAATTTACTGACCCGTCTGCAAATACTATGACCACATTTTGGCTCACTGCAGATTAATAAAGGACAAAATTAAAGTGTTTATGATTTTCCATACGATAGCTGTCAAATAAAAAGCTTAAAAGTGTCCTGTGTTTGACTGATTAAATTTATTTATAAAAGTTAACCAAGTCTTAATAGCAAAGTTAATTTATTTATGGTTACAGTTATTATTTAAACTGTTTATGCTTGTATTTATAGGAATTTCAAATGAAAATGGAAAGTTTGCAGCAACGAAGAGAAGAGCTGGAGCGAAAAGAATGTCTACTAAAAAAGAATCTCCTTCAGTTTGACAAATTTTTAAAGGTTCAACATTGCTGCATTAGTTAAAATAATTTAATTTGAGTTGCATTATAATAAAAAATATGTTGGATAAACTGAACATGCACAGTATTTTACCATTGATTTTTAGCTCGGCTGTTTTCGGAGAAAACCCCGAGGTATTGTCATAGCCAGCATGTCCATGTCTGCCGTCGTCCGCAAAACCTTAACATTTTGTTAAGGTTTTGAACATTGGCTCTTAAATCAAAGCGCTTCAACCTACATCTTTAAAACTTCATATGTAGCTGCACCTTGATGAGTGCTACACGCCACAACCATTTTTTGGTCGCTAGGTCAAAGGTCAAGGTCATTGTGATCTAAAAACAAAACAACAAAAAAACAAATCTGACAAGCTTTCGCAGCCAAGCGTGGCACCTGTAATGCGGTGCTCTTGTTAAGCTCACCTGAGCACAACATGCTCATGGTGAGCTTTTGTGATCCCCTTTTGTCCGTCGTGCGCCGTCAACATTTGCCTTGTGAACACTCCAGAGGCCACATTTATTGTCTGATCTTCATGAAACTTGGTCAGAATATTTGTCCTAATGATACCTCGACTGAGTTCGAAACTGGGTCATGCTGGGTCAAAAACTAGGTCACTAGGTTAAAAAAAAAGAAAAACCTTGTGAACACTGTAGAAGTCACATTTGATGCCCAATGTTCATGTAACTTTGTCAAAATGTTTGTCTAAATGATATTTTGGTTGAGTTCAAAATGGTTCCAGTCCGTTGAAAAACATGGTCGCCAGGGGGCGGGGCAGTATTACTTATATGGCTATAGAGAAACCTTGCGAACACTCTAGAAGTCACAATTTTTGCCTAATCATCATGAAACTTGGTCAAAACATTGGTTTCATTGATATCTTGGACTAGTTCTAAAATGGTCTAGATCGGTGAAAAAACATGGCCGCCAGGGGGCGGGGCAGTTTTCTCTCCATATACCGGTATATATAGTGAAAACATGTGAACACTCTAGAAGTCACATTTTTGGTCCAATCTTCATGAAATTTGGTCAGAACATGTGTTTTCTGGATAGGACTGTTGAGCTTGAAAATGGTTTGGATCGGTAAAAAAGCATGGCATCCAGGGGGGGGGGGGGTCATTTTCCTTATATTTATATTGTAAAAAAAGCTTGTGAACACTCTAGAAGTCACATTTTTTGCCTAATCATCATAAAAAAATTCTAAACATCAATTTTATAGATATCTCGGACGAGTTCGAAAATGGTCATGATGGGTGGAAAAACATGGCTGCCAGGGGGTGGGGCAGTTTTCTCTATATGTATATAGTGAAAACATGTGAACAGTCTGTTAAAGAAAGATAACCTGTACATGCATACTTTCTAAAAGTTAACTCCCTTGTTAAAACCTTGTTAACACTCTAGAGGCCACATTTATTGTCCAATCTTCATAAAATTTGGTCAGAAGATTGGTCTCAATGATATCTTGGATGAGTTAGAAAATGGTTTTATTTGCTTGAAAAAATTGGCTGCAAAGGGGCGGGGCATTTATCCTTATATGGCTATATATGGCTATAGTAAAACCTTGTTAACACTCTAGAGGCCACATTTATTGTCCAATCTTCATGAAATTTGGTCAGAAGATTGGTCTCAATGATATCTTGAATGAGTTTGAAAATGGTTACTTTTGCTTGAACAACATGCCTGTCAAGGGGCGGGGCATTTTTCCTTATATGGCTATATATGGCTATAGTAAAATCTTGTTAACACTCTAGAGGCCACATTTATTGTCCTATCTTCATGAAACATTGTCAGAAGATTCATCCCAATAATATCTTGGAAGAGTTAAAAAATGATGCTGGTTGGTTGAAAAACATGGCCGCCAGGGGGCGGGGCATTTTTCCTTATATGGCTATAGTAGAACCTTGTTAACACTCTATAGAGGCCACATTTATTTTCCGATCTTCATGAAACTTGGTCTGAAGATTTTTCCCAAGTATATCTTGGATGTGTTCAAAAATAGTTTGGGTTGCTTAAGAAACATGGCCACCAGGGGGCGGGGCATTTTCCTTATATGGCTATACACGTATATGGCTGTAGTAAAACCTTGTTTACACTCTAGAGGCCACATTTATTGTCCAATCTTCATGAAATTTAGTCAGAAGATTGGTCTCAATGATATCTGGGATGAGTTCAAAAATGGTTATGTTTGCTTGTAAAACATTGCTGCCAAGGGGCAGGGCATTTTTCCTTATAGGCTATATATGGCTATAGTAAAATCTTGTTAACACTCTAGAGGCCACATTTATTGTCCAATCTTCATGAAACTTGGTCAGAAGATTCATCCCAATAATATCTTGGACGAGTTTAAAAATGATGCCGGTTGGTTGAAAAACATTGCCGCCAGGGGGCGGGGCATTTTTCCTTCTATGGCTATAGTAAAACCTTGTTAACACTCTAGAGGCCACATTTATTTTCCTATTTTTATGAAACTTGGTCAGAAGATTTGTCCCAATGATATCTTGGATGAGTTTGAAAATGGTTTCGGTTGCTTTAAAACATGGCCACCAGGGGGCGGGGCATTTTTCCTAATATGGCTTTATATTGCTTTAGTAAAACCTTATTAACACTCTATAGGCCACATTTATTGTCCGATCATCATGAAACTTGGTCAGACGATTTGTCCCAATGATATCTTGGATAAGTTCGAAAATGGTTCCGGTTGGTGGAAAAAACATGGCCGCCAAGGGGGCGTGGCATTTTTCCTTATATGGCTATAGTAAAACACTTTAGAAGCCATATTTATTGTATGATCATCATGAAACTTTGTCAGAAGATTTGTCCCAATGATATCTTGGACAAGTTTGAAAATGGTTCCAGTGCTTGAAAAACATGGCCACCAGTGGGCGGGGCATTTTTCCTTTTATGGACTTATGAATCTTCATGAAACTTTGTCAGTATATTTGTTTAAATGATATCTTGGATGTGTTTGAAATGGTTCTGGTCTGTTGAAAAACATGGCTGCCAGGGTGTTCACTAGTCATGAAAGTTGGTAAGAACATTTTGTTCTAATGACATCTTGGGCTGCACAGAACAGGTCAGTTCCTTTGAATCTCAGGTGAGCGACTTTGGGCCTTTTAGGCCCTCTTGTTTCGTTTTTATGGTATCATTTTATTGTATGTATCATCATTCTATGCATTTAGATATGAATTTAAATTTTACAGTTTGAATTGAATGCCATACAAATTAAATTGGTCAAGTGAAGTCGGAATCTTTACTTACGTAAACAAATATTATTTTACTTTTCTGTGGACACAATCAGGATTTAAGTATCAAAATTCAATGGTTACTTTATCATGATGCTTATTATTTTCAATTTCATAAATTAAATACATAAAGCTGTAATAGGTATAATATTGACTGATAAAACAGTGTTTTAGTTCATAAATGGATTAAGTCTTTTAGCATGAATGGCTCAAAGTGAGCTATTGTGATCACCTTAAGTCTGGCAATGTGTGTCATCATAGAATTAGAGCGTAACTACATGTATGTTCTTTTATTAAAGCTTTATGAAAGTTAGTCAGAGTGTCTAGACAATATCTAGGCTGAATCGGAATCTGGGTCATGTGCGTCAAAACACTAGATCAAAAGGTCAAATCTTAGAAAAAAATTATTTCCATTCTAGAAAAAACATTTATGACTCAATCTGGATGAAACTTGGTCAGCATGTTTACCTTGACATTTTCTAGGTTGAGGTCAAGTCTGGGTCATGTTTGTTTAAAGACTAGGTTACCAAGACAAATCTAAGAAAAACGTTGTTACCACTCTTGAGGCCACATATATGACTTAATCTTGATACGACTTGGTCAGAATGTTTATCTTGATAATATCTCTGCAGAATTTGAATCTGGGTAACATGTTACTGTACAATTGGTTACTAGGTCAAATCTTATAAAATCCTAGTTACCTCTCTAGAGGCTACATAAATGAATCAATCCTAATTTCACGTACATTATCAAAATGCTTAAACTGAAAATATCTAGAGCAATCTCGGTCAAGTGCATCTAACAACTATAGGTCATCAGGTCAAATCTTAGAAAAAACTTAAAAGGCTATATTTTTGACTCTGTTGTAATGATACTTGGTCATAATGTTCATTTTAATAATATGTGTCTTGTTCTGTGAAAATTTGGCAAAATGAATGCACGTAAAGTGTCGTCCCAGATTAGCCTGTGCAGTCCACACAGGCTAATCAGGGACAACACTTTCTGCTTTAATGGTATTTTTCGTTTAAAGGAAATCCCTTTTTATCAAAATCTAATTTAAGCGGAAAGTGTCATCCCTGATTAGCCTGTGCGGACTGCACAGGCTAATCTGGGATGACACTTTAGGCACATGCTTTAAGCCCAGTTTTCTCAGAACAAGGCTCATATCAAAGCCATGCATGAATCTGGGTCAAGTGGGGTCAAAAACTGGATCACCAATCACATCTTCAACAGTATGTTTCAGTGAAATCATATGAGTGCTTGAGGGCCATTATAGCCATCTTTTTTTAGGACAATGATTCCAAGAAGGCTAGAGCTGTGAAAAAGGCAAACGATGAAAGAGAAATGAAGAGACAGAAGGAAAAAGAGATTGAAAAGTAACTCCTGTTAGACTTTAAATTAAATGTTTAATGATTTTGTTGAAAAGAAGCACAGTTAGTCTTTATATATAAAGGCTTTATATATGTTTTGAAGCGTAACATTTTCGACAACATTTAATTTAGAAAAAATTCCTACATTTAACACATCTGTTTTTTGTGAATGTCAGTTGATAGACAATAGTCTTTCTTTGAATGAACCTTCAGGTTAGATATAGACACCAAAGAACTCGAAACCAACAAAAAAAAGTTGCTCAGAAAACTGGAAAACTACAAGGTGTTTCACAAGTATATGGAAAAGACGCTGGAGAGAGGAGAGGAGTTCCATGAGATGAGAGATGTTATTGCTAGATATGACACACTCACTGCTACACATGAGGTTTTTTATTTTTCAGCTCATTTTAGAGAGCTCAATAAAGCAATAATAATTGTCAAGTCTAGTGTGTAGTTGCATCAGAGCTTGTCTCGGCTGTTACTTTGTAAATCCCCATGTTATTGTAAAAAAATCTTCTACAAATTATCCCCCACAAAAGATAATGAGTAAATTGTGTCAAACAACTATCTCCCTACTTCCATGGTCAATGTCACTCTTAGAGGTCTTAATACAAATTGTGTTGGAAGAAAGATTGCATAGACTGTTAAGTTGTCATTCATAATGCAATTTTAAAATAATTAATTACAAATGTTTACCATGAGAAGATAACATGTTATGTTTAAAAACTCTCTGCTAACATTTAAGGTGAAGGTTACACTTTAAGGTCACAGATTAAATCTTGTCATAAAATAGTATTTCCAGACTGGCAATTCATCATTCATCAATTGATTTAAAATAGATTAGTACATAATTATGTTCGCTATGTCCAGACATCATGCCACATATAACAATCGTCTCCTTACCTTTAAGGTCAACATCACATTTAAAGGTCAAAGGTTTGAATTGATCATGCAACAATTTTCCAGATTGCAACTACAATATTCATCATGCAATCTTAAAATAATTTATTAAAAATGTTCACCAGGTGGAAACTGAATCCTGCTTAAGGTCTAACTTAGAGGTCATAGGTCAGAATTACCCAGCTTGTCCAGACAGCAACTTAGCAATATTTATCATGCATCTTAATTATAAAATATCGTCTACAAATATTCACTATGTGTAGATGGCTTGTTGCCTATACATCCTTTCTCTTAATTTAATGTCACTTTTAGGTAAAACTTTCCATTAAGTCATACTATGTAGAACAGTTTGTCTGGACTGTTACTTCATCATTAAGCATGCAATTAAACAAAATTGTCATTACATAAGTCCCGTGCCCCTATTGGCAAAGGTCAAGGTTGCACTAAAGGTTAAAAGTAAAACATGTACATGGTCACTTTATTAAATTACAATAAAAACATGTTTATATTATTGATTAGTATGTCCTAAGTACACCACATCCTGCATTGTACAGTGTATCAAGTTCTACAATGTTTTGAACTCTGAGAGTGTCAATTTTATTAATGATTAATTAAATGAATACTTGTTTGATGCAGTACATTATTTGCTTCTTAGTGTGTTACTTATTAAGTATGGACATAATACGGATTTGAATCTGATGCATGAATTAAACAATATATTGTATATGTTAATTTATTAATTTTACGTATTCTCTTTGTGTTGTATAGTAATAGTATCATTGTTTGTATTTAGGACTTACTGAAAAGTGAGCAGAAAAATCAGGATGTCATAGAAAAACATAGGCAAAACCTTATGAAGTATATAGAGGTAAGATATTTCCTTTACAAAATCAAGTATTCTCGTAAATATTAGTGTACTAGTTAAATGAGGAATGAACTCATGTTCTCTGTATTCAGTATTACACTGCAGTGAGAATAAGACATTTATAATCTGGTCTTTCAGGAATTTTCAGTGCACCTTTAACTAAAAGATAAATAAATGGGGAATAAACAACAGTGAAAGTACTTTATGATATTTCCTCAAATGAAAAAAATTGCACATATACTTCATCTGTTCATGACAACATGGTACATGGACTACATCAGTTTATAACTTTTCATACATATAACATTCTCACAAAAATCATATATTAGTAAAAATGCATAAACAAAATTGTAGTTAATTTGTTGCATGAGTATTTATGTGTATTTATTGTCCCCTACCGGTTTCACCGGAGGGGACTTATAGTTTGCGCTCTGTGTGTCCGTCTGTCCGTCAGTCCGTCGGTCTGTCAGTCTGTCACACTTTTCTGGATCCTGCAATAACTTTAAATGTTCTTCATGTTTTTTCATGAAACTTGAAACATGGACAGATGGCAATATGGAGATTATGCAAGTCATTTCATTTTGATCCTACGTCAAGAATTCTGGTTGCTATGGCAACAAATAGACTAGAAATACTGCTGAAAATGGTGGATCCTGCACACTTTTCTGGATCCTGCGATAACTTTAAAAGTTCTTAATATTTTTTCATGAAACTTGCAACATGGATAGATGACAATATGGACATTATGCACGTCATTCAATTTTGTTCCTACATCAAAAATTCTGGTTGCTATGGCAACCAAAAAAAATAAAAAAAATCTGAAAATGGTGGAATTTCTGACAATGGTGGAGCCAGTAGGGGACCATATTGCTTGACAATAGCCTTGTTATTGCTGTATTGTTATTTTGATGATAAGCTGTATATGCTTAAGTCCTAAATATCTGTTCTGTTCTGTTCATAACAACATGGAACATGTTCTATATTATGTTATCACAACATTGTTCATGTACAACTATACATGGTAAAATACGGTAATAACAACATTTATATGCGCTACATCAGTTAATATTGACATGGTACATGCATTACATTGAGTCATAACAACATGGTTAATGTACTACTTCAGTTCGCTACAAGATGGTACATCATAATATGTGCAATAAGTGATAACGATATGGTTATATACAACATTAAGTGATAATAACATGGTACATCTTCTTCATCAGTTCATATTGGCAGGGTACATGTACTACATTTAGTCATGACACTATCCAATCCTTGCAAAAGACATATGGTATTATTCCCCAAACTGTCCGACTTGTGTCAGACAAAAAATTAAATATAAATTTGTTTGGGTTGAAAATGAAAACAAAACTAGGAAAATGTAAACAAATTCGGACTTGTTTATGTTTATTTGACTTTGATAGATTATTTAACTTAAAATAAAAAGTATTTTACCAACCAATTTTCGCTAGTGGGGTAACAAACTCCTAGCGTGATCCTTTGATTTAGTCAAATATTGCTTTTTGTTTTGTTTTGGGTTTTTTCACTGCCATCTCATAGTTTTATCTTGTGTAAACATTATAGTACTTGTGTAACTTGTGGTAATGTTTTTTTATTGCCAAATAATATTTTTATCTTGGGTAAACAGAGGGAGTACTAGTGAAACTTGTCGTGCTTTTTATATTTTCAATTCATATTTTAATCTTGTGTGAACAGCAAGAGTACTAGTGTTTTATATTGCCGTTTAAAATTACATGTAATGTATAAAAGATCACAAAGCTTTCCTCACTTTTTATTGAAAGTTTTACCATATATTTTCATAGAACAGGTTTAAATATTTATTATTTTATTAGCTCATCTATTTATTTTTTTTAAATTATGAGCTATTGTCATCACCTTGGAGTCGGCGTCTGCGTCGGCGTGGGCGTCCGGTTAAGTTTTGCGTTTAGGTACACTTTTCTCATAAAGTATCAATGCTATTGCATTCAAACTTGCAATCACTTACTAACTATCGTAAGGGGACTGTGCATGCAAAGTTATGTAACTCTGACTGGCATTTTGACGGAATTATGTGCCCTTTTTATACTTAGAAAATTGAAAATTTGGTTAAGTTTTGTGTTTAGGTCCAATTTTTCCTTAAGTATCAAAGCCATTGCTTTCATACTTGCAACACCTACTAACTATCGCAAGGGGACTGTGCAGGCAAAGTTATGTAACTCTGACTGGCATTTTGACAGAATTATGTGCCCTTTTTATACTTAGAAAATTGAAAATTTGGTTAAGTTTCGTGTTTAGGTCCACTTTTTTCCTAAAGTATTAAAGCCATTGCTTTCATACTTGCAACACTTACTAACTATCATAAGGGGACTGTGCAGGCAAAGTAATGTAACTCTGACTGGCATTTTGACGGAATTATGGGCCCTTTATATTTGAAAATTTGATTCAGTTTTGGGTTTTGGTCCACTTTACCCCTAAAGTATCATAGATATTGCTTTCATACTTGGAACACTTGCAAACTATCATAAGGGGACAGTAAAGGACAAGTTGCATAACTCTGGTTGTCATTTTTACCAAATTATGGCCCTTTTTTGACTTAGTAACTTTGAATATATGGATACATTTTGTGTTTAGATTCACTTCATTTCTAGAGTATCAAGGCTATTGCTTTTAAACTTTAAATACTTTCATGCTATCATGAGGGTACTGTACCCGTCAAGTTGAATTTTACCTTGACCTTTGAATGACCTTGACTCTCAAGGTCAATTTATTAAATTTTGCTAAAATTGCCATAGCTTCTTTATTTATGATTAGATTCGATTGATACTTTGACAAAAACAACTCTTACCTGACATACCACAATTGACTCTGTCCAAACCATCCCCCACGCCCCCCCTCTCGAATCCCCTCTCAATCCCCCCCCATTTTTTTTTTTTTAAATTAAAGATCATCTAATAAATGACCACCACACCCTCACACTATAACCCCCACCCCCACCCCAAAAAAATAATTTTTATGCCCTCGGTAGGGTGGCATATAGCAGTTGAACTGTCCGTCAGTATGTCAGTCCGAAAAAAACTTTAACATTGGCCATAACACTTTCACTTTTTAAGATAGCAACTTGATATTTGGCATACATGTGTTTCTCATGGAGCTGCACATTTTGAGTGGTGAAAGGTCAAGGTCATCCTTCAAGGTCAAATGTCAAATTTATGGTGTCTGTCCGTCCGAAAACTTTAACATTGGCCATAACTTTTTCAATATTGAAGATAGCAACTTGATATTTGGCATGCATGTGTATCTCATGGAGCTGAACATTTTGAGTGGTGAAAGGTGAAGGTGAAGGTCATTCTTCAAGGTCAAATGTCAAATATATGGCGTCTGTCCGTCCGAAAACTTTAACATTGGCCATAACTTTTTTAATATTGAAGATAGCAACTTGATATTTGGCATGCATGTGCATCTCATGAAGCTGCACATTTTAAGTGATGGAAGTTCAAGGTCCAGGTCATCCTTCAAGGTCATCCTTCAAGGTAAAAAAAATAAATTCAAAGTGGCGTTCTCATGAAGCTGCATATTTTGAGTGTTGGAAGTTCAAGGTCATCCTTCAAGGTCAAGGTCATCCTTCAAGGTCAAAGGTCATAAAACAAATCAAAAATGTCAAAGCGGCATTATCATGAAGCTGCACATTTTGAGTGGTGGAAGGTCAAGGTCATTCTCCAAGGTCAAAGGTCATAAAACAAATAAAATATTTCAAAGCGGACGTTCTCATAAAGCTGCACATTTTGAGTGGTGGAAGTTCAAGGTCAAGGTCATCCTTCAAGGTCAAGGTCATCCTTCAAGGTCAAATGTCAAAAAGAAATAAAAGAAAATAAAAGCGGCGTTTTCATGAAGCTGCACATTTTGAGTGGTGGAAGTTCAAGGTCAATGTCATTCTTCAAGGTCAAGGTCATCTTTCAAGGTCAAAGATAAAAAAATAATATTTCAAACCGGCGTTATCATGAAGCTGCACATTTTGAGTGGTGGAAGTTCAAGGTCATCCTTCAAGGTCAAGGTCATCCTTCAAGGTCAAAGGTCAAAAAAATAATATTTCAAAGCGGCCTTCTCATAAAGCTGCACATTTTGAGTGGTGGAAGTTCAAGGTCAAGGTCATCCTTCAAGGTCAAAGGTAAAAAAAAAAAAATTAATAATTTCAAAGCGGCGCAATAGGGGGCATTGTGTTTCTGACAAACACATTTCTTGTTTTTTTTCAAAATGGTTAAAAAACACAAATATTTATTTTATTATGCCCCCCTTCGAAGAAGAGGGGGTATATTGCTTTGCTCATGTCGGTCTGTCGGTCGGTCGGTCTGTCTGTCCGTCCACCAGGTGGTTGTCAGATGATAACTCAAAAACGCTTGGGACTAGGATCATGAAACTTCATAAGTACATTGATCATGACTCGCAGATGACCCCTATTGATTTTGAGGTCACTAGGTCAAAGGTCAAGGTCATGGTGACCCGAAATAGTAAAATGGTTTCCGGATGATAACTCAAGAACGCATACACCTAGGATCATGAAACTTCATGGGTAGATTGATCATGACTGGCAGATGACCCCTATTGATTTTGAGGTCACTAAGTCAAAGGTCAAGGTCACGGTGACCCGAAATAGTAAAATGGTTTCCGGATGATAACTCAAGAACGCATATGCCTAGGATCATGAAACTTCATGGGTAGATTGATCATGACTCGCAGATGACCCCTATTGATTTTGAGGTCACAAGGTCAAAGGTCAAGGTCACGGTGACCCAAAATAGTAAAATGATTTTCTGATGATAACTCAAGAACGCTTTTGCCTAGGATCATGACACTTCATAGGTACATTGATCGTGACTCCCAGATGACCCCTATTGATTTTCAGGTCACTAGGTCAAAGGTCAAGGTCACAGTGACAAAAAACGTATTCACACAATGGCTGCCACTACAACGGACAGCCCATATGGGGGGCATGCATGTTTTACAAACAGCCCTTGTTTTTGAAATACCGTCCAACCATCCAACCCAAGAATCCCCCCCCAAAAAAATTTTTTTTTTTTTCATTTTTTTTGCTTTTTTGGAAGATAATGTAATGAATGACCACACCCCCACACAATACACCCCTCTCCACTCCACCCCTCCATCCTTTGTGATTGAAAATGAGATAGGTCCCTACACCTTTAAAAAGAAAAATAGATGAGCGGTCTGTACCCGCAAGGCGGTGCTCTTGTTGTATTTGGAATTGTTAAACATTGTTAACGTTATAATACAAATAATGAGCTAAATAACAGTTTTTTCTATTGTTTGATGAAAGAAAAACAAGGTCCGATAAAATCTGGTGAGTTCCAGGAAATTTTATAAGTTATCAGTCCTTATGTCCGGTAATATATTTTTTCTTTCGCATGGGTTGATATGGTACATTTACTCCATCAGTTCATAGCAACATGGTACATGAACTACATTTAATGGTAGTGACATGGTACATGTACTGCATCAGTTCATAGCAACATGGTACATGAACTACATTTAATGGTAGTGACATGGTACATGCACTGCATCATTTCATAAGGACATAGTCACATGCACTATCATGGGCCACAGCAACATGGTACATGTATGTAACTAAGTCACAAAGACATGGTATGTGTGCTTCATCAGTTCAAAACAACATGATACATGCACTTGATTCAGTCATAACGACATGGTATTTGTATTGCATTAAGTCAGAAAAACATGGTACATGTTCTACATCAGTTTGTAACAACATGGTAAATGTACAACAATAAGTCACAAGTACACGGTACATGTTCTACATTAGTTTGTAACATGGTAAATGTACAACATTAAGTCACAAGGACATGGTACATGTTCTACATTAGTTCCTAACAACATGGTCAATGTACAACATTAAGTCACAAGGACACGGTACATGTTCTACATTAGTTTGTAACAACATGGTTAATGTACAACACTATGTCACAAGGACACGGTACATGTTCTACATTAGTTCCTAACAACATGGTAAATGTACAACATTAAGTCACAAGGACATGGTACATGTTCTACAATAGTTCGTTTCAACATGGTAAATGTACAACATTAAGTCACAAGGACACTGTACATGTTCTACATTAGTTCGTAACAACATGGTAAATGAACAACATTAAGTTACAAGGACACGGTACATGTTCTATATAAGTTTGTAACAACATGGTAAATGTACAACATTAAGTCACAAGGACATGGTACATGTTCTACATAAGTTCTCACAACATGGTAAATGTACAACATTAAGTCACAGGGACATGGTACATGTTCTACATTAGTTTGTAACAACATGGTTAATGTACAACATTAAGTCACAAGGACATGGTACATGTTCTACATAAGTTCGTAACAACATGGTAAATGTAAAACATTAAGTCACAAGGACATGGTACATGTTCTACATTAGTTCCTAACAACATGGTAAATGTACAAAATTAAGTCACAAGGACACAGTACATGTTCTACATTAGTTCGTAACAACATGGTAAATGTACAACATTAAGTCACAAGGGCACGGTACATGTTCTACATTAGTTTGTAACAACATGGTAAGTGTATAACATTAAGTCACAGGGACATGGTACTTGTATTCACAAAGTTGCAACAACATGGTACATGTATAACATAAATTCCAAAGTACTTTATGCCTTAACAACATTGAGCAACAGGTGTTACTGCTGTTAACTTTGCAGGAAAAAGACAACGAGATCCTGTCTTATAACAACCAGTTGTCGAGTCTGCAAACACGTCTTGATGTTGCACAGAGTGAGGCTGTGAAGTGGGAGTCACAGTGGACACACATTAAAAATACTGCAGCTAAGAAAACACTCGAACTGGGAAGAATTAAGATGTAAATTGCTTGATTATAATGTTATACTTGTATTAAATATGAAAAGATAGCGATTTTTGTCCCCTACCGGTTTCAACGGAGAGGACTTATGGTTTGCGCTCCGTCTGTCAGTCTGTCTGTCAGTCAGTCACACTTTTCTGGATCCTGCGATAACTTTAAAAGTTCTTAATATTTTTTCATGAAACTTGAAACATGGATAGATGGCAATATGGACATTTTGCATGTCATTTCAGTTTGTTCCTTCGTCAAAAATTCTGGTTTCTATGGCAACAAATAGACTAGAAATACTGCTGAAAATGGTGGTTTTCTGGATCCTACAATAACTTTTATTAAAGTTCTTAATATTTTTTTATGAAACTTAAAACGTGGATAGATGGCAATATGGACATTATGCACGTAATTTCATTTTGTTTCTACGTCAAAAGTTCTGGTTGCTATGGCAACAACAACAATTCTGACAACGGTGGAATTTCTGACAATAGTGGAGCCGGTAGGGGACTATATTGCTTGACAATAGTCTTGTTATGAATTGTTTAGGATATATTGATCCAATTTATTGAGATGTGATCTGTGTTACATGATCTATAAAAAACGTACTTTCAATCCATTAATTAGATTGGGTTTAAATTTGGGGCATGAAAAGCTCCATCATCATCTTGGTTACAATTTATTTTATTCTTATTTATAATTGTTTACAAATTGAATGATTCATATTCATACACACACACATATATATATGTATATCAAGGTTTTTGGGTGTAACCGTTGTACACACATCACTTTTCTGTTTGCAGGGCCACACATAACTTGTACCAGCTGGTTAAACGACACCAAAGGCAGGCTGCCCAAGCAGATGAAACACCAGAGCAGTTGACTCAGGTAGGTTATACTCTACCATATAATGTTGCGTGTGTGGTGAGTATTATGTGATAACGTCAAATGGGTTTATAGCCCTAGAGCGTCAGTTATACACAATGGATACGCTGTCAACTCAGCATTTGAGGCATTAGCGCAAAACTGTACTTAATTTGATATAACATAGTATAAATTACATCTTTTACTATATAGTGTTGCACTAAGCCATCAAATTATGTCACAAGCATGGCATAAAAAAAGGGATTAAAAGCAGGTATAGTTTGTTTAAGGACCGAAAATCAATAGTTACTTAATTCACTTAATTTAAAACAGAAATAATGCCAAGTATTATGTTGCATAAGCTTTCACAAACATGGTATTGTTGATATTAGGTATCATTGGCATAATATTATAATAAGTTTTACAAGCTTATTCAATATTGTTATTAAGTATTACTGGTGCAATGAATAAATATTCATTGAAATGATACTGATCAGGAAATGTAATATATTGTTTTATAAACCGTGTAACTGTTAAAGGGGCAAATTGATTATATATCTGCAATTTAATTTGAAGTTCATTTACAATTAATATTTTAAATTTAAAGGTGTTAATTTATGTTCACACTTTCGGGCATTTGAAAAATAATAGAAGTAGTTGAATGCATACAAATAAATTGTTTTAAACATGCTTTTTGCGGGAAGCACATGCTTGATTTTGGTTGGAGCATTTTTCTATTCAAGTAATGTAACAATTAAGTCACATTTGAATTGTTCATTTTTATTTATCTTATATTTTGTCTACTATGAGACAAATACAAGAAATTGTTAGAAATTGGTTGTCTTAAAAATATATATTTTCTGGAATGCAATCAATTTGTCCCAAGAATGGTTTTTCTTTTAATCAAAGTCACTTTTGTCTGAAAATACAGTTTTTGTTTGCATTTTATATAGTATTGATATTTATAATAGATTTGCAAAAGAAATATTATTGTTAGGAAATTGACTGTACTTTTGAATTGTGGTATATTAAAAAAAAACACACACACACATGTCAAAGTTGACTTTTTTAATGTATTGTGCTCACACAAAGCACTCACTTCTTAATTGATTTAAAGCTAGACATTCCTGTTAGATTAATTAAATACAATTTAAAATACAGAGCTTCATTGTTGAATGGATCCAATCTAGAAAATATACAATTGATCAAAATTGCACTCACAAAGCATACTGATAGTTGCGAACTTAGAGGGGAATATAAAACTGTACAAAACTCAGCTCCAACTGTCAAAATTGTATTTGACCTATCAACAATATAAAAATTTAACTTCAGTCAGCTTTTGATAGAAATATATATATATTATTTTCAGCGTGAAAAAGTCTTTATATTAAAAAAATAAATAATTATAACCTCCCTCCCCCCCCCCAAAAAAATAAATAATTTTTGATCATCTGTCAGTTTTTCTTTTGGTCAGTCCCCTTAAAATGAAATATGATTTGTGGAGCAAACTACTTCTATATTTTTCAAGCAATTTAATTGAACTTTACGTATGCCATCAACACTTGAACTTAACTGACCATAATGGCTGCATGAATATAAGTCTCTGGTGTCAGACTTATTCTAGTACATTATTTCCTTTCAAAACAACTACAATATTCGTTAAGCATCACATACACAAATATGCAATTTTAAGGAATATTCAACATAACAAATGTATAATTTTAATAACTGTAAGTTTATGAAGAGATTTCAGTAACTCATGCTGCTTATTCACAGTAGTCCATATATATATATATATATGTATATGAAGGAAAATCCAGTTTTAAACTCATTTTTAAACTCATTTTTGGAGACATTTATTAATAGACTTGTATTTGTAATTTTGAAAATACCTGCATGAACACGCCAGGTTTCATATGTTTTAACATTGATACCTGTAAATCCAAAGCAGCTTCATAATGAGCTTATATTTGTTTGGTTGTCATGTTTCATGTTGCATACTATTGCCATGCTATTGTCATGTGTATATTGTAACAGTGTACTATTGAGCCATTTCAGGTGGCCTTATGGCCCAACTTGCTGCAGTAACACTTACCCTTTGTCACTTTAAATATTCCCCACCAGCCCAGTGTCTTGCTTGTGTTGAAAATCCCTTCCTTGCTTGATGCTTTTGTCTTCCACAATGTATAAATATATAAATAAATATAATTTATGTATTCACTACAGATTTTATTATTCAAATTAAATTATCAATATGCTATTCATTTTTATACATTTGACAATATTTTGTGGAAAATCTTGTCTGTTTATAAAGCAAGTAAAAATACAATCTTAAGTGCTTGGTTAAAATTTAAAAATCATTAAATGCCAGTTTATTGATACAACTATTGATAATATAAAATACATTAGACAAGTCCAGCAAAGATAAACATCATTAAGTTTTTTCTTAGTTTATATTGTGGAAAGCATGCTTTTTTCCCATCTGGTATGCACTGTTGTCCATGTTAATATTTACATTCACATGTACACACTGCACTATTTTTTACATATATGGTGACACTTTGTCTAGAAGCTTGCCGCTTTATTATATTATTTTAGCAGCTTTGCAATTTCAGCTTCATTTCAACTTTAAGGCCCTTTATTCTATCCAATTGTATAAATTATTTTAAATTATAGAAGATAATGCTATTTATGGTGATTATAATTGATGAGGAGATTATCTTTAGCTGCTTTGAAAAAGTCATTTTACATGATATTCATATGATTTTTAGACTTAGATTAAGTATGGTATTCAGAAATTGGTATTAGGGGTAATTAAAATTCTTAACTGTGCAGCCTACAAATCAATAATATATAAAATAAATAACCTACAACTTAAACTTTATTAAATAACATTATGCTTAAGATAAACCCATGCAAACTGCAGCTCTTCTATGCTATCAGCATAATGATTTTGATTCTCCTACCTGTTCCTGATTTCTGTTATTCATTTAAGCATGAATAAACATGCTTATTGGATAACTTGATAGTTGTGTATTGGCAAATAGTGACATCTTTAAATTATTGTATATTACCATTTAGAGAGCACACCTATTGTCTAGCTAGTAGCTTTCACACTGTTTATTCAATCGGACCAGGATTTTTAGAGATATCTCACATTTATCTTCTTAATGTTTTTATATCTAGAGGTATATGCTCAGCTAATGTAAAACACTTAAGAGTCAGTTTCTCTGTCTGTATGTCCCTTCTTTCATCTGTCTGATTCGTCATGAAAACTGAAAAAGTGGGTTATTTAATTCAACTGTCTGGTCTTACTTGTTCAGTTATTTATCAGGTAGTAATAGTCTTTAAATTATAAACTAGTGTAATAGGAAATCTTTGTTTTAATGAGGTCTCCAAAATATAGATCAAACTAAGAGGTCTAAGTAAGTTTTTTAGAGTATGACAATCAGTCATTTTTTTGACTGTGGCAAATGGTTTCCATGCCAGGATTGAAGGATTTTCCTATATCTTGGCAAAAGTGTTGGACATTGGAAAGTCATGTTATGTCACTCATTGTCACAATAATTGCTTTCTATATTAATTAATTGGTCTTTTCTTGTTACAAGTATGAATGTAGTGCTTGAGCATTGTTTTTAGCATATTGAATAGTAGTGCTTGTGTTTGTGCAATATTTACGTATCACAAATGTATTGAAATACTGTATAGTTTTTTTATTATCATACTTTAGTTAGCCTCAGTTCAAGAGACACTTCATATAAAATAATTTTATTTCAAAAATCTGATGTCTATGTGATATAAATGTGTTTGTTGTAACACACTACTGATAGAATATTTTTTATACTTTGAAATGTCTCTGAACTTGAAACTGTTGTATATTGGAGCACAAGTTATAGTGTTATGTAAGCAATAGAATTGCATGCAGTTGCTAATAGCAAAATTAACCAGCACTTCCTACATTTTGTTATTGCACTTGCTAGCTACTTCTTTGTTCCACCTTAATTCTGCTAAATAAATAAAATCGTCCAAAGTAAGACGGCATGCTGTTTGTAAGAGGTTAGTATTTATTCTATATTGAATGCATATTAATGGTAATTTGTAAATTAAAGGTAGTTAATGATGTGTAATGTTCATTTGCTTACATAGATACATGTATGAGCTGTGACATTTGAAAATTGGTCTGTTGCCATAAGCGACCAGTGTAGCTCAAGACCAGCCTGTGCATCTGTGCAGTCTTGCTAGGGGCTGCCATGTCCACAAATGAGACCAGGAAACTTTATAGCCAACAGCATCGCTTCTGACCATGTTGCAAAATTGCAGAGGCTCAGGTCTGGAGCTTACTCTTGCCACATATGGTAGAAGACCCATTTTCACATGATGAGGCTTATTTGTTGTTGACCTTATGGTTGTTTATGATTAAGACATATGAAATTCATGCATTGATGTTGTGTCCTAATTGCTATACAAATCTGGGTAACCATGACAATGTTGTTTTTTTGTAAGCTTAATGAAAATCAGAATTCAAAGAGCACATTGCTAAAATAGACTAATTACTAATATTGAAAGTATTGATTATAAATATTTGATATATTATTATTATTATACAACCAGTATGATGACATTTTCATAACATTCTGAGACTGAATTGTAAAACTATTGTATCAATTAAACAAATATCATGCAGATTAAATTACTGTAGCATTTGTATAATTGACCTCAATAATGTATGTTAAATAAGACCTATATCCTATTTTTTGCTTTTCTTTGTCAATGCTGGCGTGGTGTTCAGATACAATAGGTTTGCGTTCAATCTTTAATACTCTATACGTTACACACTAAACATCACTGATTACTGAGGTGTGTTCTGCCCTGTGTGTTTCAGATCCAGATGTTCCTGGAGGATCTGAACGACATTGTGAGGGACCTGAAGCGTATGGACACCATGACTACCTCTATGGGCATCACCTCCTCCAGCTAGTCTGCCACAACCCCCTCCCCCTAGTTTCATGATACACTATACACATGACATTAACATTAAGCGTTTTTGTTTCAGTTGGTTAAATTTATTTACAAATAAAGATACCATCACAATCATTGCACCATGTTATGTATTTTTACCTGAGCATAGCTGGTTTCAGCTGAATGAAGATAGGTCATTTAAAAAGTGTTTGTACAATAGAAATTAGTTTTAGCCTGAACAATTTACATTTATGAAATATTTAACTTTATTATGCCACTCTTTGAAGAAGTAGGGGTATATTGTTTTGCTGGCTGTCTGGCAGTAGACCAGTCTGAATGTCGGTACACCAGTTCGTTTCCGATCAATAACTCTTCAACCAATTGACCGATTGGCTTGACACTTCACATGTGCATTGGCCTTTGACAGTAGATGACCCCTTTTTAGATTGGGGTCACTAGGTCTAAGGTAAAGGTCACTATCACATTAAGTGTGAAAATCGTTTCCAATCAACAAACTGTCGGATTGGCTTGATACTTCACATGTGCATTGGCCTTGGACAGTAGATGTCCCCTATCGAAATTTAGGTCACCACGTCAAAGGTCAAGGTCATTATTACACTAAGTGTGAAATTTGTTTCCGATCAATAACTCGTCAACCAATTGACTGATTGGCTTGATATTTCCCATGTGCATTGGCTTTGGAGGTAGAGGACCTGTATTTAAATTGGGGTCACTAAGTCAAAGGTCAAGGTCACTATAACACTTAAGTGTTAAAATCGTTTCGAATCAATAACTTGTCAACAAATTGACAGATTGGGTTGATACTTCACATGTGCATTTGCCTTGGACAGTATATAAACCCTATTGAATTAGAGGTCGCTATCTCAAAGGTCAAGTTCACTATCACACTGAGTGTGAAAATCTTTTCTGATCAATAACTCGTCAACTAATTGACAGATTGGCTTGATACATCACATGTGCATTGGCCTTGGACAGTAGATGACCCCTATCGAAATTTAGGTCACCACGTCAAAGGTCATGGTCACTATTACACTAAGTGTGAGAATTGTTTACCATCAATAACTCGTCAACCATTTGACTAATTGGCTTGATACTTCCCATGTGCATTGGTCTTGGACAGTAGAGGACCTGTATTGAAATTGGGGTCACTAGGTCAAAGGTCAAGGTCACTATTACACTAAGTGTTAAAATCGTTTCCAATCAATAACTTGTCAACAAATTGACAGATTGGCTTGATACTTCACATGTGCATTTGCCTTGGACAGTAATGACCCCTATTGAATTTGAGGTCACTATCTCAAAGGTCAAGGTCACTATCACACTAAGTGTGAAAATTGTTTCTGATCAATAACTCGTCAACTAATTGACATATTTGCTTGATACTTCACATGTGCTTTGGCCTTGCACAGTAGATGACCCCTATTGAAATTGAGGTAAAAGGTCAAGGTCACTATTACACTTAGTGTGAAAATTGTTTCCGATCAATAACTCGTCAACCAATTGACTGATTGGCTTGATATTTCACATGCGCATTGGCCTTGAACAGTAGATGACCCCTATTGAAATTGGGGTCACTATGTCAAAGGTCAAGGTCACTGTTACACACTAAGTGTGAAATTGTTTCTGATCAATAACTTGTCAACTGATTCACCGATTGGCTTAATACTTCTCATGTGCATTAGCTTTGGACAGTAGATGACCCCTTTTGAAATTGGGGTCACTAGGTCAAAGGTCATGGTCACTGGCACAATTTATGGGAAAAGTGTTTCTGATCAATAACTCGTCAACGAATTGACTGATTGGCTTCCATGCGCATTGGCTTTGGACAGTAGATGACTGCTATGGAAATTGGGGTCACTATGTCAAAGGTTAAGGTCACTTTCACAATAGGTGTGAAAATTGTTTTTGCGGAATAACTCATCCACAAATTGACCGATTGGCTTGATGCTTCACATGCCCATAGGCCTATGACAGTAGGTGACCCCTTTTGAAATTGGGGTCACTGGTTCAAAGCCCTGTTTGTGAGAGGGGCATATGTCTCCGACCGCAGAATACTTGTTATCTTATTATTGATAGGGTAAATACTAAAGAATTCATGGCTAGCAATCTGAGCAGGGTTGTTTTAGAACAAGAACTTGGCCGATATTAGGAACAAAGACACCACTTGTAAATTAGATTTTGAAAAATTTGAGAATTTATTTATTAATACTGCTGACAACACTTTTGTGAGACCTGTCATCATCCAATTGCAACAGTTTATCATGCCATTGCATCTACATCTCTACATGCTTCGTGACATTTCTGGCGGCCTATGCTTGCAGATCCAGTTATTCATACAGGACCTCAACCAGATCACCAATGAAATCAAGAGAATGGAGTTGTCTGGAACCTCGATTATCCCTCCTTCCTCAAGCTAAACATGCAGATCTTTTTGTTCTTGTAAATAGAACTGTGCATGCAAGTTGATGTAAGCTCTACATTGACTTGCATTGATGCTTACAGCCTGTATATCAGATCAAAATGTTGTAAATCACCCTTTTTGAAAGTTTAGGTTAATGTTTAAATTTATGTTGACAGAATGTTAAAGTTTGACCATATTCATGTTCTTATTATTAAAAGGTGGTAGGCAAAGCTAGCTTGTTTACACTATTTTTCAGTTTTGTTTCCAATCAATCAGGCTTGATGATAGTCAAGTCAATTTATTGACTTGACTATAGCTCAGTTTTTATGCCCCCGGATTGAAAGATCGGGGGTATATTGTTTTTGGCCTGTCTGTCATTGCATGTGTCCGTGTGTGTATCCCAAAACTTTAACCAAAACTTCAACCTTCTTCATAACGTTTGCAATATTGAACGTAGCAAACGTTTGCAATATTGAACGTAGCAACTTGATATTTGGCATGCATGTGTATCTCATGGAGCTGCACATTTTGAGTGGTGAAAGGTCAAGGTCATCCTTCAAGGTCAAAGGTAAAAAAAAAAGCGGCGCATTAGGGGGCATTGTGTTTCTGACAAAACATCTCTTGTTTTTATTTTACATTTCAAGGTATATATCTACAATATTGTATGCGTGCTTGATTCTGTATCATGCCAAGAACTATGTTTTGAATTATTTTTAGCATTTGATCATTGATTTCATATAATTTTGCTGTTATGTTATTATAACTGTTTAAAATATTTTTTAAATGTGATATGGCATATTCTGTAAATCTATTAATATAATTTCAAAATACATGCCAACTGGTAATCAGCAATAGTGTTGTGTTCTTGTAAAGATGTACCCACTGTATTTAATAATATATACAAGATAAGTATTGATGCCAGGGCCGTATCCAGGATTTTTTTACTGGGGGGGGGGGGCCCAACCGGGGAGGGTTTGGGAGGGGTCCCCCCTCCCTATATATATACTTCTTTTAATTTGGCACTTTGCAAGGTGAATTTTAATGTTTATAAAAACGTATTTTGTGATATGAATTAATGGAATATAACAAGTAAATCAGCACATTTCAGAAGTCTTAAGCTTTAAACATTGGTGTGAATTCACAACAATATTAAAAGCTTTAGATTTCCGAAACTTACAGGTTTAAACTGACGATTATCCACATCAACTCTCGTATTGCTTCCACCATTTTTTTCACAAATCAATAACGTCACAGGGTTTTTTTTAAATCTGATTTTTTTGGGAAAGACCTTGCCACTTTTGAGGAAAAAAATTGCTCGAAACGCCTAATTTTTTGGGGAAATAATCTAAGTCTTAAATAATCAATTTAACATATTTTACTGTTTTCAAACAAATTCAAGGAAAGAGATAATTTAATTATACAATATTTCTACACTGGATCAGGTTAACTTATAAAATGAGATCGATTTGTTGTTTCAATTTTCATTTTTTTACCAATGAGCAATTAATAGGTTGATATTACTCAATTATCGGTACTCAATTATTTTAAATACTGAATTCTGCCAAATTCTTATCTGTTGCTCGGCAAATTTATGAATCTGTTTTTCTTTTAAACAAACATCTTAACTATCTCATTGTAGTCTTTTTCGGTGATTTTCTTTCAAAAATTATAAATACTCATTTTTAATACCTTTGTCAGTGTTTTTGTTCCGGTTCAAATTCAGGGCTCTATTCTCAATGCAAAAAGTATATATTGGGACCTAAAAATTCCCAATAAAAGGTTTAAAAAAAAATAATAAACTTTTAGAAGGGAAAAATACGTCTAGGGCCTTCTCAAAGAAGGAAAAAAACTTGCGTCGGCAATTATCAGTCCATAGTCTACGAACTCCTGTAGCAGTTGCTTCCATTCGCTGCACGTATCAAAATACATGTTACATCAACCATCGATAGATGAAGCATTCATGATCACAATGGGGGACTGATCGGGGATGCGTGTTCAAGGCGATAAGAAAACATTGCCTAGAGGCTTATCTCGATTGGCGAGCATTAATCCCCTTGTTTATCAGGGACAATAAAACATAGTTTTTCTTTTGTTTTGAGGGAAAGTGTACTGTGGGCCCTTTCACGAGAGAAAAAATTGCAGTGGGCCGATTATTAAAAAAAAATCATAGTTCGACAGCCAGCTGGGGGGGGGGCATGGCCTGAGTACGGGTGAAGTTACATGGAACGATTTTTTTCTACTGTAAATATTAATATATCGGCCTATTATTTTAAACAAAATAGAAAAAGATACTGGTATAACCATTATCTATGATTTTGTGTTATAACCCCTAAATAACCATTATCTATGACTTTGTGTTGTAACCCCCAAATATTTCATAGTTCATTTTATTTACATTGATTTCCTTTTTTTCACTGGCATCCATGTGCAGTTTTCATTAATGGAACAGAACTTTGTAGGTTTTTAAAAATCTGCTTCATCTTGTAAGTGTAATTTCATATTTTTCGCAACTTCAACGGGAGATGATTCTGAACTTATTCTTACGTTGCTCATTTACAATAGGGGTTGAGTACTCATTGATATGAAAACACTGTAAAAGTTTTTTTAATGTGTTTACGACCCTCCCCCCCCCCCCCACCCTCTCACACATATATTTCATGGGCATAATAAAAACAAAAAATGGTTACAATAAACAGCATATTTATTTAAGCTTAAATGTCTACATCAAAACAAAAAGTTAACATAGAACACAAATAAAATAATTTGATTCTACTGGGGCTCAAACCTTGGGCCTCTCACGTGTGAAGCGAGCGTGTAACCACTACTCTACGGAACCGCTTGAAAAATCACATCTAACTAAGATATTAATAAGTGACTGTAGTGTAACAGTTATCAATAAAGTAATAAACCGTGTAATCGCTGTCGTCTTGTAAAATTGAAGAAAATACGCGTTAACCAAAACTCGAACAGCAAAAGTCTGCGCTATTGTTAGAAAAAACACAAAATAAAAATATTTTGATTATGTTTTGTTTTTATACAAAACCAGAAAGTTTCACCAGTTGGTGTATTTTCCCAGTCCCTGTGATCTTTTATTATTGCCCAGTCCCTGTGATCAGTTATTAATTAAAAGAATTAGCTTTGCATTATTGGCAATAAATGTTGTAGTAAATGTAATAGGCACGAATGCAGAACTTATTTACATTAATTTACACAAAAATCACCACTATGCAAGATATTCTGACAACAAAAATATATACATTGATCCGTAAAATAACTTCTCCTCCCATAAGCGAAAAAAAAACGTATTACATACGAGTCGCCGCACTTCAGTGCGACACCAATTATGTTTCATAGTTTTACGTATGTATCACATTTAAATATCAATAAAATGAATGGCCTCTGAAACTGAATCATTGTAGACTAGTATTCAGAGCTTTGATTTATTCTATATTATAACAATTTAAGGATATGTTTTAAAATACAATAAATACATTGTCTTCAAAATTATTTACTCTTTGTTGGCACACAATAACACTGCACACACTTTGCTATAGATGTATAATTGTGAATGCTCATCAAATAGTCTTCTTGGTGTTATTTTGTGAGTGCAATGCCTGCAACACTTATTCCAAATATCCCTTTATTTTTAAATTGTTTAAGAGCCTTCGGGTTTCGATTCCACTTTAAATGATATTGAATTTTAGAAATATGTTTCAAAGCTACAGTCAATGAACATGTTATAAATTAGACGTATATACTGCACCATAAAAAACACTGACAAACTAAACATGGTGTATCGAACATTTCACCTTGAAAATCAAACAAAAACACGGAAATAAACAACATGGGTTCCAACTGCGCCATCATGACAATAAACATCGTGAGTATCAACAGCGCAATAATGAAAGTAGACATCACCTGTACCGACTGCGCCATCATGACAATAGGCATCGCTGGTACCTACTGCGCCATCATGACAATACATGTATACATCGCGGGACCGAATGCCAATAATAATAGCAGACATAGCGGGTAGCGACTGCGTAAACATGACAGTAGACATCACGTGTACCGACTGCGTCATCATGACATAAGACATCGTCGGTATCAACTTCGCCACCATGACAGCAGACATCACGTGTACCGAATGCGTCATCATGACATTCGACATCGCGGGTATGAACTGCGTCATCGTGACAGACATCGCGGGTGCCGACTGCGCATTCATGTCAAAGATATCGCGAGTATCTACTGAGTCATCACGACAGTAGACAGCGCGGGAACCGACTCCGCCATCATTACAATCGATAACCCGAAAACCGATTGCATCATCATGACAGAAGATAACACATGTACCGACTGCGCGATAATGACAGAAGACAACGCGTGTACCGACTGCGTGATAATTTCAGTATCAATTGCGTGGACCGACTGCGTGATCAGGACAGTATACATTGCGGGTACCGACCGTTTCATGACAGAAGACATCGCGTGTACCGACTGCGCGATCATGACAATATACATCGCGGGTACCGACTGCGCGATCATGACAATATACATCGCGGGTACCTACTGCGCTATTAGGACAGTAAACATCGCGTGTACCGACTTGGCCATCATGACAGTGGACATCGCGGGTACCGACTGCGCCATCATGATAGTAGACATTGCGCGTACCGACTTCACCATCACGACAGTAGACATTGCTGGTGCCGACTGCGTTATCATGACAGTAGACATCGCGTATATCGACTGCGCGATCAAGACAGTAGACATCGCGCGTTCCGACTGCGCCATCATGACAGTAGAAATTTCGGGTAGCGGCTGCGCCACCATGTTAATAGACAATTCGGGTACCGACTGCGCCAACATGAAGTAGACACCGCATGTACCGACTGCGCCATCACGACAGTAGACATTGCTTGTACCAACTGCGCAATCATGACAGTAGGCATGTTGTGTACCAACAGCACCATTATGACAACGACATCGCTGGTTCCGAATACGCGATCATGACAGTAGACATCACGGGTACCGACTGCGTCATCAGGACAGTTGACATCACGAGTACCGACAGAACCATCATGTCAATAGACATGGCGGCTACAGACTACGCCATTATGACAGTAGACATCGCGGGTACTGACTGCGTCACCGTGACAGTAGAAATCGCGGGTACCGACTTCGCTATAATAACAGTAGAAATCGCGTGTTTTGACTGCGCCATCATGGCAATAGACATCGCGGGTACCAACAGCGCCATCATGACAGTATATATTGCGTTAACCGACTACGCCATTATGAAAGTAGACATCGCATGTACTGACTGCGCCATCATGACAGAATATATCACGTGTACCGACTCCGGCATCATGAGAATATTTATCACGGGTACCAACTGCGCCATTATGTCGGTAGACATCGCGGCTACCAACTGTGTCATCATGACAGCATACATCGCAGGAACCTACTGCGCCATCATGACAATAAACAACGCCGCTACCGACTGCCTCATCATGACAGTAGATATCGCGGGTACCGACTGCGCCATTATGACAGTAGACATCACGGGTACTGAATGCGCCATCATGACAGTAGACATCGCTGGTACCGACGGCGCCATCATGCCAGTAGACATCGCGGGTACCGACTGCGACACCAAGACAGTAGACATTAAGTGCACTGACTGCGCCATTATGACAGTATCTTTCGCGGACAACGACTGCGCCATCATGAGCGTAGAAATCGCGCGTACCAGCTTCTCAATTATGACAAATCGCGGCTTCCAACTGCGCAGTTATGACAGTATATATCGCGGGTACCAATTGCGCCATTATGACAGTAGACATCGCGATTACCGACTGTGCCATCATGACAGTAGACATCGCGGGTACCAACCTCGCCATTATGAAAGTAGACATTGCAAATACCGACTGCACCATCATGGGAGTTTGTATATCGCGGGAACCAACTGCGCAATCATGCCAAAAGACATTGCGGATATCAACGGCGCTATCATCATAGTAGACATATCGGGTAACAAATGTGCCATCATGATAATAGACATTGCAGGTTCAACTGCGCCATTATCGAAATAGATATCGCGGGTACCGACTGCGCCATTATGACAATATACATCGCGTGTACCGACTGCGCCATTATGACATTGATTACCGGTATCGCTGATTCTAACTATGCTAACCGTTAAAAGAACGAATGCGAAAATTGGGTCCTTATGCACATTTCATTATTTCATAACGAGTTCGTTACTTCTAAATATGTTCCTGCGCTAGCAATAATTTTCCTTGACAAATTTTGTATACCTATACAAATAAATAATTGTTTAGTTTCTTATATATTTTGCATAAAAATGCCCGTGAATTAAGAAAAATCATTTATTCGCTAAGGTTAGTACCGACAATATTGTGACTAAACACGCTCTTAGGATGAGAACGTTTTACACTCCTGTCCGTTCAACAGTTCTATAGCTCTCTGAATGGCGTAGTAACAAACGCGTTTGTAAACAATAAGCAGTGACAAGTATATATCCTCTCTTTCAAACATTCAAATGTCGTAATTCATTTACAACCGATGTCGTAAAAAGAATTCAACCATCTCCATCATCATCATTCCATGACAGGTCCGGCGTTTTTAAGGGTAATGCTGGACGATGATAAAAAATCCTCCTCCAGTCAGGTATGTTGAGGGCTCTTAGAGTTATTCAATTAATGGGGAGTGATGTCCAACCTTTCACGCTGTTCATCCAGTTTTTCTAATGACGACGGAAGTCACGAGTTCGATCCCCACTGTTGGAGCATTTCTTTAAATCTCCCTCAAAGACACCAAGTACTGGTTCAACCTAGGCCTAAGACATATTAATTGTATAGTGAAATTGCGTCGATGTTTCAGAGGAGCCCTGCAATTAATGGGAAGATGAAGAAGGCATCGACGCTAGCCTCCATCTAGCGTGTTTTGAAGCACAGTCTTGCACAGAGATTCGTCTCCCTGGCGTCGTGTTCGAACCAAACCAGCTTTCGTCGTTTGACGGTCGCCAATAGAGGCTCTTGTGGGTCAATACAAGTTGCAGTCATGTTCCGGGCGTACTCGTTGGTCGTGTGCTTCTTGTAGAAGCTACGGAGCAGTCTTCGTAGACACTTGTGTTCAAAGGACTGTGTTCTGCTTACTGTGTCCGCATGAAGCATCCATGTTTCGCAGCCGTACAGAATCATTGAGACAATGCGGATCTTGTAGAGCCTGTACTTGGCGGATAAGAGTGTCCACAGCCGTCTCAGTCTGGACCATCGCTTCGGTCGCCATGGCAATTCTTATATAGACCTCAGTGTTATTGGTGCCATCCTTAGACAGTTTCTGCGCCCCGAGTACATATGCTTCCAGTTTTTTACCGTTCATATCTGCAATTTTATTGGTTGTTCTGTTCACCATGATCTTCGACTTGACATGCTTTTCGTTTTCCGATGAACGCAACCCGTAAGCAAATTTAAACGTAAATAGTCATTGCTGTTTTTCTTTTTTTCAAAATTTAGTTTTAAAATGACGTTGATATTTTTCGCGAATCGTACTGACGTTGACGTTTTTTCGCCATTTGCGAAAAACATGTACCTTCATTCTTAACGATATGTCGTTCGACACAAATAAAATCGTAAGTAAAACTTAATAGGTGCTCCAGCAGAAAGAAGTTCATTTTTGTCGTTAGAATATATACGGGTATTTTTTGTCTGCTTAGATGTAATTATAAGCATTGAATAGTGTTTGTCTGCAATCCATGGGTGTATGAACTGCCAGAAAATGTTTGCCTTCATTAATCCATTAACGCGCTCTGTTCAATCACTGATGAAATACAGAACAATGCTTTTCAGTTCGTAATCGTTCATTTGCTTTTATCACTGTGCCTTTCTGAAAACACTATCTTTTTTTAAACACGACTGACTCATGTATATGTAAAATAGAATGGCTTGTCAACGTCCTTTATCATGGTGGGCTCTTTTACCCCTTATAATGACTTCCTGATTTGACACACTCAATCTTTCTATTGGGTATAATTTCATGACTCTTAACATTCTAGATAAGAATGAAAAAATATTATATAAACTTAAATGACTTGCAAATGTCTACCATTGTCTTTGACTGACGTAACCCTTATAATGGCTTCCTGGTTCGTCACACCCAGTATTTCTATTGGATGTTCAATACTTGGCAATAAATTGTTCAATTTTAAAATTTTCACTCTTGAACGTTTGTGATTTAAATTATGATTTCTTGAACATTAATTATTCTTGCCTCGATATTGCGTGTTCCTTGTCTATTTCGACCGCTTCTTTGTATTTTAAATAGAGAGGACTAATTTATTGCGACAGCTACTTATATGAACATGCGCTATAGTTATATAAGCAAAATATCGTCAATAATATTAACTTGAAGTTAGATGTACTGAACTACTATAGATTTGTTGATTTACTACTGCTTATTATTCAAGACACTTGAGCCAACTTTAATAGAATCGGATTGGTTTATATGTTCTTATGTACAAAACATGTCAACATTAATAATTTTTACACAGGAAACAATGAAAAAAATATTAAGGTCCAATCAGATTTAATATTAACACGTGTTAAAGCATCTTATAAAATCATAAAATGTGATGCGGCATTTCTGATAAGAAATTAATCTGGCAAAGATAAACGATCAAACATCAGAAGTATCGGAACCACATTCATAACGCAACAGGTAAAACCATCGTGCAGATATTTTAATAAAAAAATCGCTTACACGGGTATCTACTTATTAGACATACTTCTATCAGTATCGTTCTTCAAGTTAGTGTAATTATTGCATTTGGCTTTAAGATAATGTTAAGCATAATGCGAAATGTACAGCTCATTCGTATTCCTTTTCTGAGAGTATGTATTATACTTCTACAAAGGAAATGCTTATGTATTGGAAAATGATGTTTCAAATATAAAATAATTTGAAACCGGAACCGTGTTTAGCTAATAGCTAAACCATTCAAATTGGAGGTAACGATAAATGATATGCAGTATTATAACACTTAGGATTATTATGTTTCTTTACCAAACTATAATGATGCCCAAACAGAATCAAATTTTCAATGGACGCTCGTTCCGGCGAAGTGTCGGGAGGCATTTACAGCTCCTTCCGGTCCAACGGCGCTCCGACCTATTACGGTTCCATCGACACCGCGTGGCATGCGGATATTCTCCAGGCGGGTATCTACTTCGCTGCAGCGACTCTACTGGCATCGTTCATACTCATTGTACCCGGCTACACAGGGAAGTCGGTCAGTTTCACTTTTGGTTACTTTATAGAATGTTTTCTTTAAACATTAAAGTTATACTGACTAACAATATTTTAAATAATTGGTTAATCGATACAACTGTACATCTTTCCGGTATTATTTACAAGTACTACATAAAAATGTGTTAATATTTTTCAGAAACTGTTTACATTCTTTAGGATTCTTGTTGGTGTATACGTTGGAACCGCTATTCTAGGTAAGTCAACTCTAAGATACGTGAATTGATTGAATTAGCCGATGTTCCCTTTCAATAGTGTCTTATCAATTTACTAACAATAACAACAAACTGAATAGGCGCTGTGGCGTACTGGATGTGACGTCCGCCTAGCGAGCGGGCGGTCACGGGTTTGATCTAAACATAGTGAGCGTTCTCATGATCTCCCCGAAAGACACCGAGTCTAAGTCCCAGGAAACGGACTCAATAGCATTTCAATTAGTCGAATGTTTTCTATGTAAACGAGTTATAATTAATAGGTTTAAACTAAACGGAACATCTAAGAGCTATATTTCTCTACCAGTCAAAGTAATATATAGAATAACGCTCTCACTTTAAATACAATCTAATATTTAGTGCTCTAGTCCGTCTTATCAAGAGAAGTCCCGATAATGTAATTAAATGAACCAACATATGTTATAATATTATAAAGATAAGCCGATATTCAACGTTACGGATATATTAAGGTGCTTTCCTTTAGAAGTCGCGTCTTGCGAAGTTGGGTACAATGCGTTATGCGGCAAGAATAGCCCTAGAAATGCTTGCGCATACACACAATCTGGCCAGGAGCTACACTGTCCGCTAATGAGAACACGAAACCTTGCGTTACTTTTAAGGAGACAGCGAAGCTCTTGCCCAGACTGCACGAATGCGCAGGCTGCACAGGCTGGCGTTGAGCTACGCTGGCCGCATAAAGCTTTAAACCAATTTACGCATGAAGTGGCTCATTTGTTTGACTAAATTTTCCATACGTTATCTTCTGTGTGGAAAAATGAGACAATATCTTATTTTGCGTTCTTAAATATATTGTTTAAGATTGTGTAGCTTTTCATATCCGTACCAAGCGTTTGAATAGGTTTGTTTCAGTATTGCTTGTTAGATAAGATGATAAAACCTATATAAACAGATATAGTGTATCGCTGTATGTTATTAATCATTAAGTACGATGAACTCATAGTTTTGTCTACATTTTATTGTCTTAAAAGTATATATTTCATTAAAAAAATAACATCGAAATAAGAAAACAGTTACAGCGCATACAAACCTTCGACCGAAAAGCCTTCAACCTAGACGTCAAAATATAACTAGAATTCTGTTTCGTCTTTCTTTGTTCAGTTTGCCTTGTGAGCGACCGTTGGGAGACGGGCGAGGTGCACGTGCGCAGCAAGTATAAAGCGGGTACGGGGGCGGAAGTGGATGCGTACATAGGTCTGCATATCGGCCTTAAAGGAGTCAACATCACTCTTAAAGGTAAGTAGAATGCAGTCCAACAATTAAACACAACTGAATTTAATTTGACCGCCACGCAAAATTCTTTTATCGGACGTTCGAACATTTAAAACACTTCAAATAAAGTGTATCGAAATTACACACATGAATTAATTGAATCTACTTATTCTATATCATTTTATAATGCGTTTGTTTCGTATTAAGGCACTCCGGTACATCAACTGAATGAAACTATCAACTACAATGAACACTTTGACTTCTCCAATCGTCAGGGATTGAATTTCTTCGGACCTAATGGTAAGATGGTATACACTTACTATTTGACCTAGAGATAACGTCTTTCTTCTTAAATTGCCTCAATATTTTTACCTTCTCTATGAGCAAATTAGAGACTTTCACTGCAATGCCATTCGAATTACTCATGCTTTTATGTCTTACACTAGAATTCGCTCAGTAGTAAGCAAGGGATTCATTCATATATTCGCTCTGTGGCTGACCTGTGTTTTAGGTTATTCTTTTATGACACTTCTAGCTAACAAAATAACGTATCGGTGATTGGTCTCTGGTTTACCAATCCGTGACTTTTGTTTACCAGTTCATGAATCTGGTTTCATACTAAGAAAACAATATCCTTTATTACTCGACACATAGCCAATCAGTTCAACCAGGAGTACCGCGCGGCCCAGTTCCGCGGACTGCCCCTCCCCATTCTCTGGGTGGCCGAGTATTTCACCCTGGATGACGAGTGGCTTCGCTGGGGCAGACACTACCGAGAGTCAGGGCTGTATGCGTCGATTGCGCTATGGTATGTTAACGATAGTTATACTGAAGTTTGTATAAATAACCACGCGATCAAATGTAAGTACGTCTTAATTTAAATTTGAAGTCGATTACTTACTTGGCCCACATTTCAATTTAACTACAGTATGAATTGATAAGACGCATTTCTGATATTTAAATATTTTTGTTGTTTCTTCTGTATATATGTAGGATATCCCTGGTGTTCTGGGTCCTTGCGAACATCCTGGTTTTCATGTTGCTGAGATACAACGCGTATATGGTGACTCTTACCGGGTTGACCATGTGCACATCAGTCGTAATCAAGCACAACTTCCAGAATCCCGCACCTCTCCGTATACCGTTTTCCGCTGAGCATGTATTGCATATGAACTACGGGTATTCGTTTTGGATGTGCTTTTTTACGGGTATGTATGGTTATATTCATACCGATCTGTTTAGTTTCGTTTTTTTTTTCATTAAGTAATAAGAGTGTCCACTCACTACCATCAAAGCTAAGCTTTAGCTCTCTATGTGTAATATAATACCATTAAACATAGAAAAACACTTTGTGGAAGTTAAATGAAAACATTTTGAGTTTTATTAAATGCAAGTAACTTACTTCAAATGTACAGCAAACACACCATTTTTTTGTACGATATATCTTTAAAAAAATTGTTGCAGGGTGTTTTTGTGTTTTATGGGGCCTTACGATATTCGTCCTTGACCTGTGTTGGCCGCGTTCTGCAGCTGCCTTCTTCAGTGCAGATCCGCTACAGGATGAATACTTGCTACAGAAAGAGGGTAAACACACATGCGTCTATATAAGTATTTTCCCGACCCACAAAACAATAAATGTGAGTTGACCAAGTCTAATTTTTTTCAAGTCAGAACCTCAATGTTAACCGGTCATGGCGTTATATAGTATTCAGATTTAAGTGTTCATACCTATTTATAATTTCTAATTAATTTCTTGAGTAATAAATGTATGAGAACTGTTTATCAAATCTAATCTCATTTAAGAATCCATCCCGTCTAACGACACAAGCGTGACCACAGTAACGGAAAACTCATTGACTTCGGTTGACATAGTGGATGAACATGGAAACGCGAGCAAAAAGGAAACGAACACAATCCTCAGCTAAAAGAACATCTCGAAGAAAGGCTGATCAAGACGGCTTTTTCGGCGTCGGTAACGAAAATCCTGACGCTGATTGGACTGGAAGCGCTGATCATGGTCGGACGAACTCCTTGGATGATGAAGTAACACCCACCGAGTCGGAAGACAGTGAAGGGGAAACCAGGAGTCCTTCCGCTCGCGTATGCATCATTCATTAAATATGTCATTCCACAAAGACTTAAACAAAATGATAGTTCAATGGACACATTTGAGTACATACTGTTTGATTGAAATGTATGTGTCACATGGTTACTTTATATGATCAACAAAGTCCTGGCGTAGGTTCTTAAATGTATTTGTATCGTATAAAACGGGCCTATAAAGATATATCATCTAGTTAGAAATATATAAAAACAATCTAACATAAACACACAATACAAAGATTACACATATCAATATGACAATAAAACTTAATGGGACGCGCTGCGGAAAAAAATACATATACATTAATAATATAAAGTATAAAGAATAATATAAAATAGCTTACCACAGTGTCCGATTAATTAATAATTATAAATATCCTTTATAGTTAATATAAAGAGTTACAGATTTCTAACCCTCTTAACTTGTGAAAGTTCTGAAGGGTTGTGTGAGACGAAGGAATTAGGCGGGGAAGGAAGAAAAGGGTGAACGAACAACCAAATAAGAACCTTTCTCTCAACCTTTCTTTCATTCAAACATAAAACATAAAGAACAATTGGACGGATACGGTAAACAGTGCACACACGAAAGCACGTGCAGCAGTTGGATAGCCTCGGCCGACGTCGTAGATATACATTGTTGAATGTATAAATCCGAAGTATTCCGATTGACCCTACAACAGCATACGACATAATGACAAATCACCTTGACAAAGACAAACGAGGACAAACGGAAATGTCGGCGCATGCGCGATGACAATTAATGTTCGTGTGCACTTTAACTATGGAGCGGCGCATGCAAATTCAATATAGGTTAAAACTGACAAGTAGAAAATTTCAAACTGCGACATTCTCCTCTGTCACATATGTATATCATGTAAACGTTGACACATAATCATTTTTCTCTTTGACTTCTTAACTTCTTTGTAACGAAGACATTGTAGTAAATTTATATTTCAGATACCCCACCGTACCTCCAGACCCCAGCGAGGTAGGCCGTGGCCTCATCAATCGTTTCCAGAAACCCAGACGGGTCCCCTACGCCTCTAAAGAGGGGCGAAGTAACCTGAAAAGAAATATAAGAGCGACAAAAATAGGAGTTTCCAAAGCATAACCGTAATACTCGTCTGGTTTCGATAGTGGTGGAAATATCGTGTCCGCTCTACATAAATATATCTACTTTTTTAACTTAAAGAGGATTTTAAGAGACTAATTTTTGTAAATGTTTTTTTTATTGTGTAAATTAAACAATATCTAATATATGGGAAAGTCTGATAACATTATGAGGGCAAAAAAAGTTAGATAAAAGCAAAATCAAGCGCGCTACAACTGCACCATTAAGACTTGAAAACTGATTATCGTTTTCTACTATGCTCTTAGATTAAAATGTATTGTATTTTTGTTTAAAACTCATTATCCAAGTTTTCGAAGAAGATCGTAAAATATGAAATATTATTTGAACGCTTTAGTAACGTTAATCCATCAAATGAACCGATACTGTTTTATTTATCTTGTTCAAACATAAAGCAAACATCCGTTTTCTTAACACTGTTGTGAACATTTTTGAGAAATTGTCATTTTGCCAAAATGTGAACAAGTTCATTTCATGACCTGGTCAGTGGTGCGCTTTTATAAATAGAAACCACTAAGAATCAGCATGCTCTTTCCTACAATTATTTTTACCTACATTTGCCGACAACCAATCACGCGTGTGCTTATATTCCCATTTTGTACTTATAATCTTCACGTTACAATATGATCAGTTTGTGTCAAATGATTTGCATACATATAAAATATCAAACTGAGACTTGTACAGGATTTTTATTATGCTTCGTTTATCCCCGCTGAACAACGTTTTTATTACTCATATTTTCTTTAAAAGACAGCTATAAAGCTCGAGTGTGTATTGTTTTGTTGTCTTTCTTATTTATATGAGCCGTGCTCCGTTTTAAAGCATGCGCGTAAAGTGTTGTCTCAGATTAGCCTGTGCAGTCCGCGACACTTACCGCCTAAACTGGATTTTTTGCTAACAAGAGACTCTGTTAACAGAAAATATCATAAAAGCGTAAATTGTTGTCCTGATTAGCCTGTGCTCACCTCACATGCTAATCTGGGACGACATATTGCGCACATGCATTAAAACCCCATTTTCACAGAGCACGGCTCATATTGTTTTATCCTAAATAAAACGTTTTATTGACTTGCGAGCTAATTTGTATTTAAAATTAAGTTGATTCTGTTAAACAAAATCATCCTTATATACATAAGAGTAGCGCACTTAACATATAGAAAATGAGTGAAAATGTTACCAACCTCTGTTTAATATGTCACGTGATACGGAGCGGAAATACTTTTTTAATCGGAGAGAGTATTTTTGATACATTTAAAGTGTTAAGGTGTTAAGTGCTTAAATGTATACCGGAATTCGTGGGAAAAGTTTAATGTGACTAGTTATTTAGTTATAAAGTTCATTTCACAAAATAACGGTGATTAAGCATGACAAGACAGAGAAAATACAGCAATAGTAGCGGTGTGCGAGTGGAAATGTAAACAAAGCTGGTTTTCTCCCATAATTTTTTTATTCAAATTATTTCCCTTTAAATGTAAATTTCTTTTATATGTATTTCCCTTGAGTAAATTAGTTATTGTTCTATTGACTATTTCTACGGGAGACGTGACTACGTCTCAGTCTGGAGTGTGATGTGTTTGCAATTTGGTGCAATCCGGTATGTTTATAACACGTTCATAAACATATAGGATAAACATTAAATAGATGACAGTTAATTTCTCAGTTTTTCAGTTCTTTATCATAAGAGCTAAATTCCTTAAAGGCCTCTTTCGGTGTAACATTTGGGAACCCGTTCTTTTACACAAAAGTGTGCGCATGCGCGTTGAAAAACTCGCGTTTTTAGTTTAGACCGGAAATACATTTCTTAATTTAATTTATTTCAAGTACTTTTAACGCGTGTTTCGGCCACAACACGCGTAAATACTTTGGTTGAAAGTTTATTTAGCCCTAATATGTCCTGTAAGCGTACTATACTGTGTTGGTACGTTGCCTCGAAGCAACCTTGTTACATACCCCACCCACCCGGCATGAACATGAAGCGAAAAAACAGTATGAACTGTTTTACACTTACGCTCGGTATGCTGCTAATAACAACTATCATCATCAGCTGTTGCCAGACAAAAAATCACCCACTTTATAAGCATCTACCATCGTTCATCAACGGCCCCACTGCCAGGACAGTGAAACACAGGTACCACTCTGCTGATTCCGCCCACCCTGCCAAGAACAGAGCCCTCTTTCTTTTATTGCTTCTGTTTTGTGACGACATCGAATTAAACCCAGGCCCAGTAAAAAATGCACAAATCTTTCCATGCGGCATTTGCGACTTGCCTGTCAAGTGGGAACACTTTGATACCTTATGCCTTGATGGCTGTGATATCTGGAACGACACGTCGTGCATCGAATTATGTAGCGCTGATTATGATTTCTTAGCCAAGCATTCACACATGCAGTGGCTCTGATGTAAATGCGACAGCATCAACATTTCAAGCTTCACTTTTCACAGTTATGAATTAAGCACGTCAAATATGTCCAATCCCTTATCGCAACTAAAATCAACCATTGACTCATCATTATCAACATCTGTACTTAGCCCACTACACGTCAGAAGCCCAACAGAAGGACAAGTACCTCCAGCGCACCTAGACACTTATCATCCTTCAGCGCATCTAAGACGAATACTTCATCTCTCTATTGAAACTGAAACAGAAAATGAACAGCAGCGGTGACCAATAACAGAAAACCGACCTCAAAGCAAAGTATCGGGAGGCGAACCGGGAAGTGAAGAAAAGCGCAAGCCATGACAAAATGCAATTTGTACACAACTTGACAGAAGAGGCAGAAACAGCAGCTAGGCAGAACAACATGAAAAGAGTCTACGAGATTACCCGGGCCTTGTCAGAGAAAAGTTTCAATCCAAGTAAGCCAGTCAAGGACAGGAATGGGAGAATCAACACAAGTGATGAGGGGCAAAGGAAAAGATGGACGGAACATTTTAAAGAAATTCTCAACAGGCCATCGCCGCAAACAGTTTCTGACATACTACCAGCAGAAGAACCCCTATGTATCAACACATATCCACCAACCAAGGCAGAAATCATCAAAGCCATCAGGTCCCTGAAAAACGGCAAGGCACCAGGCCATGACGGCATTCCCCCGGAAGCCCTAAAGACAGATGCGACAGCAGCAGCAGAGATGTTGCACACCTTCCTGGCGAAGATATGGGAGCAGGAGCAAGTGCCAGCTTACTGGAAGTTTGGTTACTTGGTTAAGCTTCCCAAGGAAGGTGACCTTTCTCAGTGCGAAAACTGGCGAGGAATCATGCTGCTGCCCGTCCCCAGCTAGGTGCTGACCAGAATTATCCTAGAGAGACTGAAGGAGGCTTTAGACAAGAGGCTGTTAACAGAACAAGCTGGATTTAGACAAGACTGATCATGTACATACCATATCGCCACTCTGCGTATCATCATAGAGCAATCCATCGAATGGCAGTCTCCTTTGTACACGACCTTCGTTGACTTTGAAAAAGCGTTTGACAGCGTCGACAGGGCTACCATCTGGAAGTTGATGCTACACTACGGAATTCCGCAAGGATTTCTTGCCAGGTCATCCACAATGGGAAGCTGACAGACCCCTTCAAAGTAAAGACAGGAGTGAGGCAAGGTTGTATGGTCTCGCCGACAATTTTCCTGCTCGTCATAGATTAGATCATGAGAAGAACCATAGAGGGCAGCAACACTGGCATCCAGTGGACCTTTACCAAACACCTAGTGGACATGGACTTTGCGGACGACATCGGCCTCCTTTCACACAAGCAACAGCATACACAGTGCAAGCTAACACGGCTAGCGGAAGAGGCAGAGATGATTGGTCTGAAAATCAACACCAAGAACACAGAGCTGATGAGGATGAACAACCGACTACATTAGCCACTGCAGCTACGGGGAGAAGATCTGGTAGAAACCGACCGCTATGTGTACCTAGGAAGTGTGGTCAACATTGATGGCGGCGCAGATGAAGACGTTAAGAGCCGGATTAACAAAGCAAGGGTAGCTTTCAACATCCTGCGTCCTATCTGAAACTCCAAGGCCTTATCCCAACGCCGCAAAGTCCGCATCTTTAACACCAACGTGAAAGCAGTCCTCCTCTATGGGTCCGAAACATTGCGGGTTACCAACACCATCACAAACAAGATGCAGACATTTGTCAACAAGTGCTTACGCCACATCCTTAATATCAGGCGGCCTGAGAAGATTTCTAACACAGAGCTATGGAGCAGAACCAACCAGAATCCCGTCGGTCAGGACATCAAGAAAAGAAAATGGGAATGGATATGTCACACACTTAGAAAACCAGTCGACAACATCACAAGGCAAGCACTAGACTGGAACCCACAGTGAAAAAGGAAAGTAGGACGGCCGAAACAGTCGTGAAGGTCAGTCGAGACGGAACCTGTGAAGGACGCCGCAATGGTATGGACCCAACTTTAGACAGCAGCCCAGAACATAGTGCGTTGGCGCGGTGTTGTTGCAGCCCTATGCTCCAATAGGAATCTCACGGAATAAGTAAAACAGTCACTGTGTATCAGGCAAGATGATTCTTCGTTTAAATGAATGTTAACTGTAGAAGCCTTGGCAGCAGAAAAAGCTCTTACCTACAGGCAGCCTTGCAGTTTAAAAACATGGCAAAATGTTCGGGACCGAATCCTTGCACAAGGGGATCAAACCTGGAAAACCACCCACCACAGAGGCTATCCAATCAAGCGAAGTCTACCCAAGCCGTTACAGAAATGACAGAAGCACACAAGGGGGTAGAGTATTTGCACGAGGACCTCATCGCTGAGGAGAAAGCTGAGGTCTTGTCAAAATGCGTAATTGAATGGGTCAAGATCAAAATGGAAGGCAAGAAAGACCTCCTAGTATCCTCTTTCTATATGCCACATATAACCATGTCTGAAATCCAGGAACTTCGTAAATCTCTTGAACTGGCTTCGCTCAACCATATCCGTCAAATGGTCGTCGGAGGTTACTTCAATATCCCTGACATCGACTGGGAGAACCTAGCTATCCAGGACAAAGAAGTCCAACAAGCATTCCTTGACTTATCGACCGAATTCAATCTTACACAAGTCCACGACAAACCCACCAGGAAGAATACCCTCCTGGATCCTATTTTAACCACAAACGTTTCTCTCATCAAAACAACATATAATGCTCCTGGGATCTCAGACCATGACATAGTCGTTGCCGACTCAGACATCAAATCGTTCTACATAAAGAGGTTGCCCAGACGTTTTACCTGTTCTCTAAAGCTAACCGGGCTCTCTTTAAGGTGAAAGCTGTCGCATTATCAGCAAACATCACCACCATGTTCAAAAGCAACTCTTCTCACCGCTGCCATCAACGCAAACGTCTCTTCACAAATGAAATAAATCAAAAGCTTAACACCATGGATCACAAGAAAATTCTACCCAGTTATTATGAAAAAGCAAGCCTCAATAGAAAAGCTAGAACCTTAAAAAAGGACTATCGGAAATTCCAAAAGAAAAGCAAAAAACAAAAAAAGAATCCGACAGGCAGAATAGGAGCATGTTAACAGAATTAGCAATGAAGGTCAGCAGACTAACAATACAAAATCATTCTGGTCATACGTCAAATCAAAGAAACAGGATAATATCGGTATTGAACCTTTACGCTCCAAAGGTCGACCAGTCACCGACTCCAAATGTAGCGCTGAGATCTTAGGAAACCAGTTTTCACCAGTTTCAATGATGATGCTCATAAAAGATACCAGTACTCTAAGGCGATGTAACAGAAAATATCCCTACACGTGTGATTTTTTCAAGAAGTTGTGCACAAACTTTTAAAGAACCTTTAGGTCAACAATGCTGTAGGTCCCGACGAAGTTACCAACAAAGTCTTCAATACCTAGTGCTACGGAGCTAGCCCCAGCTATTACCGCAATCTTCCAGCAATCAATCACTTCTGGAGAACTGCCGATAGATTGGAGATATGCCAACATAGCACTAGTTTACCGCCCTGTATCCTTACCAGTGTCATATACCAAATTCTCGAGCGTATCATCTGTCATCACATTCTTAAACATCTTGTCAAACACGGAGTTCTTACCTTTGAAAATCACGGCTTTTGCTCTGAATATTCCTGTGAAACCCATCAATTTGTAAAAAATATGATCTTCTTAACTTGTATGACCAGACAAAAACACAAATCGATACGATCATCATGCACTTCATTAAGGCCTTCAGCACGGTCCCATATCGACGCCTCCTAATAAAACTCGAGAACTGCGGAATCCGAGGAAACCTCCTCTCCTGGATCTCAAACTTTTCCACCCGCCTAGAAATGAATCTGGTCGTTGACGGAGAGAAATCAAATCAAGCACCAGTGGGCTCCGGCGTTCCTCAAGGGAAGGTGCTAGGGCCGTTATTATTTTTGTGCCACATAACCGACCTTCCAAAGGGGTGGAAGTCACAGATCCGACTTTTTGAAGATGACTGTCGTCTTTTACACCGAAAAACTCTTTTAAATATCATGCCATTCTACAAAATGATATAGATAAGAAATTGGTCGACGAATGTGGGATATAATTCAACGCAAAGAAATATTATTTTCTAATTTCCAAACACAAATCTAGTTTTTTTATATAAAATATTAATATAGATATTCTCCTATGAGTACAAGAAGACCCTACATTGGTAAAACTTATCAGAAAACACGGAAAAGAAAACCTACATCCCCAATATAACAAAGCTAGCTAACTCTTTTCGCAGAAGAAACCTAAATCACTGCCCTTTAGACTTCCGAAAAAATGCTAACCTAGCACTAGTCTGTTCTTAACTAGAATATGCCAGTGTGGTATTGGATCCTTTCTGCCAAACAGATATTGACCACCTAGAGGGTGTCTAGCAATCTGCCACAAGGTTCATCAACAGAGACGACCGCTCCAGAAAGCCTGGTTGTGTCACAGAAATGCTTCACAAGTTGGAACGCCCACCACTCCAAGACAGACGACGTGCCCACAGGTTGACGCTCTTACAGGGTGGCGAAAGGGCACGTACCGGCCATTTACATTGGACGCTACCTTAAGCCACTCAGGCCTAAACGTACCATAATGGCTTAGAAATACGAGGGCTATATCGATCAAAAATAGTGTGAAACCTAGGGAACAATAATTCTAATAGCTTGGATACAATTTCAGCAAAAACTGTCAAGTTTTAACATTCACTCTTTGTAAAAACTGTGATTGATTGGAACAATCCAAGTGACGTCATTGTGAACTCCTCAACAATAGACATCTTCAAAGAAAGTGTATCTTAATATCAATAGTGTTAAATCGCGCACTCCGCTCAGTCGAGTAAAAGATAGAAGTGTTTGCTTTGATGTATTTATCCAGATCCAGATTCAGACACTACCAAGAGGTCCGTCTTAAGAAATTGTAGCTAAATTTCGGTGAGTTACATCTTAAGTAAGGCTATTGTTGTGTTAGTGCCGGATTCGGACACTTCAGATGATAGCACTTTTGATTTAACATCCGGGAATAATTCTAAACCAAACAAATCGATTGCTCGAATATGGCGGACGAAGGCCGCGAACCGACGAACAAAGATTTGATGGACTGTAGTGCACACACTAGGCGTTAAATTAGGAACCATGGGGCGTCAACTAAATATTCTGGATAAACCAGAGAAGAAAGTTATGGAATTTGAAAAAAAGCTAAAGAAAATTCGGTTAGCGTTGTACGACCGCGAGTGATGTCGTTGTAAGAGAGGGTGAAATCCGCCGACGTCGGGGCGGCATAGAGGGCCGAGAAGGTGGAAATGTTGGAGAAACAGCGGGAGGAGCTGCTGGACGTCGTTGCTTACATTAAGTCGCAATTCATGCCGAACATTTTTATTCACGGGTATTCAAGAAGATAACTCCTGCAATAACGAGAAGGCGGAAATAATGGAAACAAATTTACGTTAACATTTTCAAGAGACCTTTGAGAATTGCAAAGGGCATCGCAGACACGATCCGCTTTGAGAGCGTCCATCGCTCACCGTGGCAGCGCGTTTCCGGTAAGATTCGCAACACCGTTGAAAAGCTTACTTATTTTAAGGACCGGGAGATGGTACGGAGGCAATGGAATCACTTGTCAGGAACCGGTTGTCAAATGTACGAACAGTTCCCACCGGAAGTGCTGGAGAAACGTCGAAAATAAGTGCCCAAAGTGAAGGATGCAAAAAAGAGGGTAAGCGGTCTTGGGTCGTTTATGATACCCTCTACGTGAACGGCGAGCCAGTGAGACCATAGGAACACGACGGGCATTAACTTTCTATCCTTTCGTGGAACATCCATGACCTTACAAGAGACAAAAAGGAAAGTCCTGAATGTGTAAATATCTTAAAACAGTCTGATATTTATTTTCTTAACGAATCATGGTGCGATTCGCAAAGTACCATACATTTAAATGGATACATTTCTCTTAATTTTAACGTTTATAAACGTAAGTTTATCTAATCAAGTTTTACAATATTGGCACAGTTTGAAAATACTTATAATAATAACTGCAGATGTTTAGTTTGCTGAGACTTTAATTCAAGAATTGGCGTAAAAGGCGATTGTGTATTACCAGAAGATTATATCGCTGATTTACCATGATAAAGTTATGATAAGCAAAAGCTTGGACCATTTGTGTTCCATTATGGATTAAGTCTGTTTGCCATTATTTAAAAAAAACTTGAAAAATGAACAATATAAAAATGCTCAAATTATCACGGTTTAGTGACGAGTGTCAATCAGCAAAATCGGAGTTTTAGAAACAATTGAACATTTATAGGAATGACAGGTCTGACGTAGTTTATATACATGCCTCGCAAGTTTAAATAAATATCAATATGACACTACTGAGTAAACAGACAAAAATTCTAGAACAAAAAAGATATTTAGATGCAAACAGATATTGTTATACATTAAAAAGATCAGTTTAGTCAATTATATTAAGCACTTCGCATACAGATGACTTTTAACGATATTTTAAATCGATAAATGATCCTAATTAACACTTCTACCAACCAGACGAAGACATCGTTTATTTTTATGAGCGATATTTGAATGGCGAGTTGCACGTAATGTTTTAATAGTTAAATATTGAGATTACACGTGAAACAATTTAAATATCATACATTTGTCTAAGAACATGAAAGTCGGATGGTCCGGATTATAAGTTTTTAAAACAGAGTGCTTCCGAAAATTACATTTGGAAGATGTTTTGTTCTTTTTAATAAAAAGTTCAACCTAAGTTATTATCCAGAGGCATGGAGTAAAAGGGTTTATTTTCCATATACATAAGACTAGCGATTTAGACAACACGGTCAATTACAGTGGAATTTTTTTGTTAAGCACTATAGGAAGATTATTCAGTAAAATTATTCACAATCGAGTATGTGCCTGGAGGGAAAAAATATCATATTTACTAAGAAGCCGAAGGCAAATTTCTGAACAGCTTGGGAACAGTTAATAATATGTTCGTCCTGCAGGGTATAATTACTCATTATTTAAATTAGAAAAAAAGAAACCGTATACAACATCAATTGATTGTACAAAGGCAATTCATTTTGTTGTAAGAGATATTATATGGTCCAAACTAATACAATTTGGGATAAGAGGTTTGATTTTGAATTATAGTCAATTAATGTATATAGTGTTTAAATAAAAAATATAACAAAGAAATCAGTAATGACTCGTTAAAATGTTTTTAGGGGTAAGACAATGGATACCATTATCGCCCGTTTTATTTGCCATGTACATGTATCTTAGAGACATCGAGGTACACATAATTCTAAACAAAATTGAAAGTGTTGCTATTTGCATGTTTAAATTATTCTTATTGTTATATGCTGACGACACTGTTCTCTTTTCGGAATCTGATGTTGGTCAACGAAATGGATTGAATTTGTTTAAAGAGTTTTGTCATTATTGTGCGAAATGTAAACCCTGTGTAAATATCTATAGAACAAAGATACTGATTTTTTTAAAGGGTGACAACATAGAAGAAATTTAAAGTTTAGATACCAGGGAAATGAACTAGAAATTGTAAATAAATGTACATATTTTGGAATAGTATTCATACCAGTGAGATCCTTTTCAGTAACATATGACGCGCGTTCATGGTATGCCCTTTAAGTACTTGTTGAGTTAAAATAAAATTTAATAACATTTATACATATCTCAGTTAGCCAAAATATTGAATGTTTATATATTTTTTAAGTTATGGCTGTGAAGTTTGGGGATGAAACAAAGGCATCCAAATTGAACGAATACCTCTATGTTATTGGAAAAAGGTGCAGCGTGTCTGATCTATAACACAAAATAATTTTAATTACGAGGAGATTGGGCGAAAACCCCTTATATACACACATATTTACTAAAGTAGGAAAGTTATTGCGGTAGCATTCTTCATACAATTTAGTTTGAAATTAAGAAATAACAAATAATAGCCACATTATACATTAAATATAAAAAAAAGATCATTTGAATGCATAAATTCAACAAACTTGTTGTTACTGTATAGTATTGCACTGTCCTACTCCAAACGAGCATAATATATTGGTCAAGACATTGAATGCTTTCTCGTACTTGTAACATTTTTTTAGTAGTGATATCTTTATTGCATTGCACTGATTAATACAGATTTATTTAACTTTGCATTTGAACTATCATTTTTCTGCAACTTGTGAATTTTCTCTGAAGTATTCAATAATTTAACTACAATTTGACAATATTTGCGCAGCTGTTCTTTATTGCATAGCAGATATTGTTTACAATCCGACCGAACTGTTATATTCACTGTTCTTTAATAATGTGCTCATGTTCCGTCAAAATAAACCAACCGAACTAATGAAAAGATCACCATGTCTCATAATTTCAGTCCTTGTCAACTTTAATAGTTCCACCGTTACTTCGGCGATTGCTGGGAAAAACTGTCAATATTACTCAGTAGACTTATTGTATAATGCCCAGCACAAGGCAAAACAGCTTCTAAAAACAACACAATAAACAAAAAATATACATGATATGGAAGTTTGTTCGATCGACAATTAAAAATTTTGATTAATTGCGCATGCGTGTCAATGTGTAAAGACGTGTTTTGAATACGGATACAATTTAAATTATTTTTGCATTTATTATATAAATTAGAGTGCAAATTTACGATGCAACTGTTTTGTTTTATTATAAACATCAACCACGAGTGTCTAAAAATGACAAAAAAGTGAAAAGGATAAAAGAAAGTACAGCGGCGAAGACCGGCAGTGTGTGATCGCGATGGCTGAATCTAGTAAAAAGCCTACCAATCGGGATATCATGAACTGTATGAAAGTTATGACTGAAAAGTTGGCTACAATGGAGAAAAGCTTAGGGGCTATAGATTCATTGGATCGTAAGGTGTCGGCTTTCGAGTCAGAATTGAATAAGATTTGGTTAGCGCTTGACGAACGTGCCAAACGCACGGAGGAGAAGGTCATGCGACTCGAAGACAAGGTCGATTCAACAGATATCGGTATCGGGCTCCTAGATTCATGTGGCTCTGATATGGAGAAGAGGAGACAACAGTAAAGTGAAAATGTGGCCTACCTTAAGTCACAATCGATGAGGAATAACCTGATCTTCACCGGTATCGAGGAGGACAACACAACCGGAAATGAACCTCCGGCGGTCACCGAGAACAAGCTGCGCGCCTTTCTACAGGAGAGGCTTAAAATAGCAAAGGAAGCAGTCGATGCGATGCGCTTTGAGCGCGTCCACCGTTCACCATCGCATCCGGTTACAGGGAAGGTGCGCTCTGTCGTTGCAAAATTTGCCTTCTTTAAAGATCGTGAGGTGGTGAGGCGTCAGTGGCCGGAGTTGAAAGGCATGCCTTTCAATGTTTTCGAACAATTTCCTTCTGAGATTCTGGAGAAACGGCGGCGTCTTGTTCCGAAGATGAAAGAAGCCAAGAGGAATGGCAAGCGAGCCTGGATTGCGTATGATACGCTGTATATTGATGGTCGACCAGTGAGCCAATAGGACTACGCAGGAGATGAACTTTCGGTTATTTCCTGGAACATTCACGGGTTAACGAGGGACAAAAAAGAAAGTGCTGAATTTGTTAATATATAAGGTAAAAATGATATTTGTTTTATTTATAAATCTTGGTGTAATTCCAACTCTAACATTGATTTAAACGGTTATATTTCTCATAATTTTTATAGAAAATACCAACATAGAAATGCTAAACGTAGTAGCGGTGGTTAAATATTGTACTATAAGGAATACTTAAAAAATGGAATTGAAGTAGTTCAGAGCAGTTACGATACAATTGTCTGGCTTAAGCTTGATCGAGATTTCTTTCATACTGAACAAAACATTTCTCTATGTGGTGCATATATTTAGGTGAAGATTTGCCAATTTATAATATTTTTAACGACGACCTTTTTAATGCATTAGAGAATGATGTTAATGTGTATAGAAATTTAGGAGCAGTGTATATTTTTGGAGATTTAAATAGTAGGGAAGGTCAAAAGAATCATTGTATTATACATGATAAAATTAATTTGTGTATGGATGATATTGATTACACACCTGATAACACCTCAAGTAGGGCCTCAATTGATGTCCGACAGAATAACCACGGGATTAAACTTTTGGATTTATGTATAGCGACCGGTCTGCGCATTGTAAACGGTCGACTAGGCAATTCGAACAATTATACATTTCTTTCACATAACGGTTGTTCTGTGATAGATTATTTGCTTACTTGTGATTGCAATTTTGCGCAAATTAACAATTTCACTATTGGTAGTTTAACTAAATGGAGTGATCATGCACCGTTATTGTTTCCTTTACAATGTAACAATGTTATTTCAGTAGATTCGTCTTTTACAGAAACAAAATTTAAATGGAATGATCAGTTAAGAGATCAATTTCGATCGGGTGTTATTGCAGATCTTTCAAACTTTAATGCGATTGTTAATAACACAAATTGTACTGATAGATTATCTGTCGACAGTATGCTTAGTGACTTTACAAATATTTTCAAACAAATGTTTTTATAAAGAAAGTACGTATTTTTATGAGTGTAAGCGCTTTGATACTGAATGGTTTGATACTGAATGCAAAATTTCTAGAGATATTTACATAAACGCCTTTAATAGTTTTAATAACGAAAAATCGGAACTGAATAGAATTAATTTATGTGAATTTTAATCAAATTACAAACAGATAATACGGAAGAAAAAGAATGCTAACTTTAAGAAGCAAATGCGTGAACTTGAACGTATGAAAAACAGTCAGCCAAAGGATTTTGGGAAACACTACAAATCATTTTCAAGTGAAAACACTGGAAAAAATAACGTTAAATGATTTCCGAGATTATTTCATGAATTTAGGGGGACATTTATTCGATTGTGTAAATGAAGATGCAGAGAATTTCAATATTAACAATGATTTTAATATACCGCGATTACCACAGAAGAAATCATTACTGCTGTCAAATCGCTGAAACGTAACAAAGCTTATGGATGTGATAACTTGTTAAACGAGTACTTTATTGAAACTATTGATATTTTATCAGGTCATCTATGTGAGATTTTTAACAAAATTATTGATTCGGACTTTTTCCCCGAGAAGTGGACAAAGGGAAATAGTATCCCATTACATAAAAAAGGTTCAACTGCTGACGTTAATAATTACAGGGGCATAACTCTTGTTAGTTGTTTATCTAAAATATTTACTACAGTTTTAAATAAACATATCGAAAATGTATGTGAACAAAATAATATAATTTCCGACGCCCAATTTGGATTCCGCAAGGGGCGCTCTACAGTTGACGCTATATTTATTCTCTTGTCACTTGTTCAGGATTATTTGTTTGAAAACAAAAGGCTTTACGCTATTTTTGTTGATATGATGAAATGTTTAGATTCAATTTATAGAAATGGTATGTGGTTAAAATTGTATAAGTCTGGTATACAGGGCAAAATTTTAAGATTTGTTAAGGATATGTATTCACTATTGTAATGTAAAATCATGTGTTAAATCGTGCTCTAACTACTCTGATTACTTTAATTATGCCGTTGGTTTACGTCAATGGGAGGTAATGTCCCCATTATTGTTTTCTCTATTTGTTGAAGATTTAGAAATGTTCCTTCAACAAGATGTTCAATCTGGTATGCCTATTGATGACATTGTTTTAATACTTTTACTTTTTGCCGATGATATGGCGATTATTGGTAAAACACCCAGTGAAGTTCAATATCTTTTAAATAAGCTCTATCAATATTGTGATCAATGGGGTTTAAAGGCTAACATTGATAAAACGAAAATTATGGTTTTCCGGAACGTGGAGGTCTTTTAGAATCTGAAAAATGGCATTATAATGGGCACCAAATTGAAGAAGTTAATGCTTTTAATTACATAGGTACTGTGTTTATTTTTACTGGTAATTTTAACCTAAATCAAGAGCACTTAGTGGGTAAGGTACTTACAGCCATGAATGTTTTCTTAAGTAAGTGTAATGAATTTGATTTAAAACCTAGAATATATTGCCAATTATTCGATGTCTTTGTTGGATCTACGTTAAATTATGCAGCAGAAACATGGGGATATTCAAAATCGAAAGAAATCGATAGAGTACACTTACATTTTTGTAAAATAATACTTAATGTTAAACCTAATACTTGTAATATTGCTGGGCCAAGTGTGAGGTTGAGCGCTCTATAACCAGGTTTAAACCCCCAATGCTTTGCATTGACCGTTCCAAGGCGGTGACCCCAGCTTTATTCATACTTTTTGTTTATGTTGGTTTGTATTGTGCTGTATTTTGCTGTTTTGTACTGTTTGGGCAATCGGTCACTTGCCTTAAATAAAGGACCAACTAATTGTTTTTAATGAAAATTCAATACTGCTCCAGCAGCTGGAGTTTCACTTCTTTATATTGTAATGCCACAAATTATGGTGAATTGGGTGGATACCAACTATATGTAAATAGGTACATCCGTATGTTAAATTATTGGTTTAAGCTTTTAGCTACAGATAATATTATTTAAAAAAAGGTTTCCGAACAAGCACTTGATAACTGTTCGAAGGGTAACCGTAACTGGGTTAATAATATTAAGCTGATGTTGGAAAACCATGGTTTTGCTGATGTGTTTAATAACATTCACAACATTAACACTGAAGAATTCGTTAACATTTTTAAACAGCGTGTGATTGACACCTTCAAACAAGAATGGTTTGGTACCCTAGAAAAGAGCTCTGTTTTAGAAATCTATATGCAATTCAAACAAACGCTGGAGTATGAAATATATCAGAACAGAACAGAATAGTTTATTTGACTTAATCATATACAGCTCATCGTCGTTAACATACATATACAATAACAGCATGCGTTATAGTTAAATACAAAATATACATCATTCGAAGGAAGATCGATTAAAAAAAGAATGAAATACAACATGTTTAAGTGAGAATGTCACATGGAAGAGGTTAATACTGGGTGACCACATACTGTAAAAACGTTGTTTAATGCTTGCAACACATATTACATTATTATACGCTTAGTGGCTTTATGAAAGATATATAACATATAGCAAGTTTCAAGTTGTTTTTTTTTTGAAAAATTGGCAAAATGCAATTGACCATTGACAAACAAGTAAACACAGTATAGTCAAAGTGCATCTATGAATTACAAATACAATCAAGTAAATAAAATATACTACAATGAAACATGTTCACATATATAAGACATTTTATCGCATTTCAAATCCTTTTAAACAAAACATGGCTAATTTTCTTAACACATTTTTATTTGAACTATTAAGTAATTCGATAAACTTAAACATATATCTTGATGCTCTTCCCAAAAGTCTAAGATTTTATTTTTGTAGACTGCGCATGTCGGCTCATCCATTACGTATTCAGACAGGTAGATATACAAGAAATAATACACCGAGACAGGAACGACGCTGTTTAATTTGTAGCACAAACGATATAGAAGATGAATATCACTTTGTATGTGTGTGCCCAAGATATGAAATAATAAGAAAAAAATATATCAAACGTAAATACTATATAAGGGTATCAGTATATAAATATTTAGAATTACTTAAATCAAGTAACAGAGCAGAACTTATTAAGCTATCACTTTTTATAAAAGAATCACTCACTATGCGGTCTGAAATTTTAAATGCTCGTGATATATCCAATTCGAATTAATGTTTGTTGATCTATTTATGTGTGAATACATATGGAACAATTGTTGGAATTGATCGATTGCAACAAATGTAATTGTATTTACATTAAAATTGTTAACTGTGTTTAAATACGCATAGAGCAAATAGTAGTTGTATTTATTAAAATTGTTAACCGCGTCTGTATAAATATATTTTGCAAATTCAAATGTATATTCATTGCTAGCTCATCTCCACTACAGAGAGGGCATTATCATTTATGTTTACTTCACACCTTTTTCCATCCTGTTGATTTGTTGTTGTTATTTTTTTTCTCGGAAATGCGGAAATGAAAATGTCTTAGCATGTTGACATATTATTTGTAAATGTATGTGTTTAGACGATGTACTATGTACAAGTCTTGAATAAAATTTATGTCTGTCTGTCTTTCTGTCTGTCTGTCTGTTAAAAAAAATGGAATGTTAACTTATTTTGTATAAGGATAAACGTGTGTAAAGTATAGATATTGTATAAAAAAGCTTAGCACACCTTTTTCCTGTAATTAGTTTCGTCTGAAAAGCCTTTTAGTTGATTGTCCTATGTGGTAATGAAAAGGTCATAGACCCGGCTGACTCAATATTGTTGATTGAAAAAAGGTATTTTTTTATTATAAAATGCCATATGAAGTATATAAAACTAGAACATAATATTTCCTTAATGGCATAATATACTGCAAGAACACACATAGTGGATGCAAATGGAAGAGTCTCTCCTGAATGACATAATGGGCTGTAAAATCACGCATTCAGAGTTCCAAAACATACTTGTATATCATAACGTAGATAAACTAGAAATGGCGCGGCAGAGGCCGACGCGGATCCCCACGCCGCATGTTTGACCCAGAGGGCGCCCCATGAATGGTAATAGGGCCATGCATAGTTAAGATTGACCGTATTGTCATAAAAGATGGTCAGTATCAATTGGAAGTAAAACGGTGTAGACATTAAGAAGATAATGTAAAATAACATAAAACAAGAGATGTGTTTGTCAGAAACACAATGCCACCTACTGCGCCGCTTTGATTTATTTAAATGAAAATTATCATTTGGCAGGTTCATTAATTACCTCCCTTTAAAGCTTATTACTTCCCTTGGAATTTTTTTCAACATTTGACCTTTAAGGATGACCTTGACATTGACCTTGCACCACGCAAAATATGCAGCTCCATGAGATACACATGCATGCCAAATATCAAGTTGTTATCTTCAATATTGCAAAACATTATGGCCAATGTTAAAGTACAAACAATAAAAAAATGAATGAAAATCTCTGACCCGGCCCCACCCCAACACCCATAACTTTTGACCAAGGGGTCAGATACAAATTCCAAATAGTGAAGGGTCGCACATATGCTCATAGCTACCATGTGTGTAAGTTTCAAGGTTCTAGTGCTTATAGTGTAGGAGAAGATAGTGGCCAGGACGGACGGACAAACGGACGGACAGACGGCGGAGATAACCACAATATCACCACGCTTTTCAAAAAGCGTGGGGATAATTACACGAAACCTTTCAATCTATACTAGCACGTATACTTTAATAATATGGATTCAGATTCTTATTCCGTGCCCAAATATATCCTAAAGTAAATATTGCAGTAAATTTACCGTAAACATCTATATATAATTGGTTCGAGACTTAAGTGTCGATTAAACATAAAACCGCTTACTATGAAGACAAATTTCTTTTTAAGATTAACAATTGATTTAACCCTATATTTTTCACAGGAATGGTAGCCGCCCAAGAATATAGCAGATACGTCATTTATCCGAGCATGCTTGGAAAAATCAACCAGGAAATGTATATAATATACAGAAACACTTGAACTCATGTTCAAACAATAATTTGAATTTGATGTTGCCACTCTATCCTGTATGGCACAATGGGCGGTAAAATCACGCCACTTAGAGGTATACACACACAGGTAAATAGCACGTATTACAAAGGTATACAGATGGAAAAAATCGTAATTGCGTTATAATAATTTAGTAAATGAAAATGCTATTCAATAACACATACAAATACAGAAAGTCTGCAAATCTACCCTTTGGTCAGGAGGTAGATCGTAGGCAACTAACTCGTGTTGCGTGAGTGAGAAAAAAAGTAACTGGTTTTTACAATGGCGGCTAACAACTGCTTTTCGATGTTTTCGTGCGAACCATTGAAAGGGTTGTACATTTACCAAACGTATTCGGCAGTATCCTTACCCTTATGTCATACAGTAGACGATTTTTCTTGAATGACATAATGGGCGGTAATAACACGTCACAAGGAGAGACGTAATCGGGAAGCCGCCGCTTTTCCAGCTGGTGACAACAGCCATTTCTCTTTCATTACAGCAACAAAACGTTTACTTGACCAAATTAAAGAATTCACGTCTTGTTATTCTAACCCATCGATTTGTTTTCCATTATCAAAAAATGCACCGCTCACGATTGGTTTTGGATAAAAAACAACGGATGCTGGCTTTCTTTAAAGGGGCATTTTCACAGATTTTGTCATGTATTAAAGCTTGTCATTAAATGCTTTATATTGATAAATTTAAACATTGAGCCTAAAAATCTCCAGTGAAAAAAAGAATACAATTTAAAATGGGTGGAAAATGTAACCCTCAACAGGACTCGAACCACTGACCCCTCGAGTAAAAGCCTCCCGCTTAGACCACTCGACCGTCCGTGCTCATGGTATGAGCGGATGTATTTTTTTACTTATATCAGCAATGCTCGTAGTTTTCCAAAAAATAACGACAACAATAGAACTTTCCAAATTATTCATTCGTTTCGCGTTGCAACGCTTTATAATTTTCAGGTTTTCAAATCATCAAAAGATGCATATAAAGGATATTTAAGAGCATGGTAAATGTTCAGTGTTACTATTTCCACTTAAATATCATAACTAAAACGAAAATTAGCGAATCTGAAACAACTTTTGTTTAATTTTGTCAATTTACCAAAACGTGAAAAGGCCCCTTTAAATAATAGAGCTCAATACGCGAGGTAAATGTCTTGAACAAATATAACTTCTCAAATTATTAAGTATTATTGAATGAGGATACTAATGACAATTCGATATTGAATTGATCGAAGCAACTACATTCGAAACTAATCTTATTCTAATAGTTTCAAGGGTATTTAGGCTCGATTGGTCATTGTCACCACATACAACCCTGTATATACGTATACTATAAGGTACCCTTGGTATGGAATATATACTAACAAGAAATATCTTTAAAAAAGGTATACGGCGTTGATAGTTCAATGAATGAGATCAAGGATAGCGAATGTCTTTTTCTGTGCAGTTCTTAGCTGCATCACACGCAGTACGAGATGTTACGCGGAGTTTTCGCGGCTTATTTTACATATTACATATTGCTGGTCATACACCTATAGATACAAAACAGAAAACCAAAAGAAGAATGGAAGTACAATTAAAACATACGAGTCAACCGGCCACACGAGAAGTATCCGTATTTATAGGCGCGTTCTTCGAACAAATCTGTTTCAGTGGTTTGTCGGGCATTGCTATTTGATTCGATTATTAACAGTATCGATAATCATCGCGCTCATGCTTAATACATTGGTCAATATGGTGGAATAATTATTGTTAAATTAATCAAAAATAATATTTATCATTGTATTGTTGAAAAAACATTAAGAACCTACATATTTCTGGTCTAAAGAAAATTCCAGGTCACCTAGTTCACGGATAGCGTATTTATTATATAACCATTATTTTACTGGCCGCGAACTCCGGTGACGACCTGTATATAAACTCTGACATTCATACACTGGCCGCGAATTGACCCGGATTGAAATGCAATGTATTAAAGTGAGGCCTCGCTTCCACTGCTCTTTGTACTTTTACATGTTAACATGTTGACAATAATATGGAAGTAAGTACTAAATACTGAGAACATAGCCTTTAAATATAAACGCGTTGCGCTGGTAATTCTCTGAAAATAAAAAGTGAACGCACTGTATTGATGTCGAGAATTGAGTGTAAAACTGTTCTATCTATTAAGCCTTTTCATTATAAAAAAATTGTTTTATGCAGTAAAACAGTGTTACAAAGACGCGGATATGTTTCCAATGTTCTGGTGGAATACTCAAATCAGCCAATGGAATAAATGAAGTGTATTCATTCGTACCTAGCCGCGGGAAATTTTATTTGAATTTTATTTGACACTTACAAAGGTCAGGAGAGGTGATAAGCTGGCTTAATACAGCTTACGCCGAAAAAATACCCCGGAGTATGGTCAGGGGCCTGTAAGCGTATATTGTAGTATACTTAAGAGTATCAAGTGTACTTTATGTAGTACCTGTCGACAACGACCAATAGAGACAACCACGATTGGTCATTTTCGGCTTAGATACTGCTTAAAGTACCCTAGTACTATTTAGTATACTACAAAGTACCCGGGTACGGAAAATATAATACAAAGTATCCCGGACTATGGCCGGATGCCTTACAGCGATTTTTTTGCACCCGATGTACATTAGGGTATGCTTAAAAGAGTCACTGTGGTACTATAAAGTAGTACTTAAGCCGAGAATATATATAAAACCTGGTCTGTCAAGTGACCGATTAAATATCTGGTCATACGTTTTCAATAAATGGGTCTATAAATCACATCATGTATCAATCGTCAAAACAAATAGACCCAATTCTCAATTCCGAAATCGTGTTTTCTAATAGTTTCCACACGTGATAAAACGACTTGAGTACGAGGCAGACGAGCAGTGATTGTGTATATACATGTTATATAATGTTCAGATTATGATTATTATGATCATTATATTCATGCATGAAAATAAGAACAATAATAATATTTTCGACCTACTACCGTCAATCTTAGATACCTTAGATACCTTAGCATATTGAAATGCGCCCAAATAACTTTTCATTGATATGTTTACATGTTAACATAAAAAATAAAGTTCAAGTATATTGTCAAACCAACAAACCTCTTGAAAAAATGTTTAATTGTAATTATATGTTCTAGAAGTGTCTCTATGTACACATCAGTGACGTACCTATCGATATGAAAAAACTAAATGAATACAAGTACAAACGCACGTAGAATTAATAAACTTCTTTTCTCGCAAAGATGGATATAATATATTTCTGGTGTTAAATAAAGTTCTGTAAATGTTTAAACTAACCTAAAATGTTGCTTAACTAGACACCGAATTTCATGAAATCAGTGTCATAATTTTACAGTGACTTTTCACTAAATGGTATGATGATGTCGTGTTGATAAGAAGTTGCCACCTGCAATATAAATGATGTGACCAAACTTTACATTATCTGGTCACACAGTGGTTATGTATTCATATAAGATTATTTTTGACTAATTTATTAGACCAGGCTTGACAGCAATACGTCAATAGCCAGTCTCACTGAGAAAACACTAGTCTAAATTGCAATGTTTCTCATTAACGAAACTCTACTTTTATATTTACACTCATCATAAGGCTTTTTTATAAGATTACTAGTTTTTTCAAGGAGGAAATATACTGATTATGTATAGATAAAAAATAAAATCATCGTTATATATTAAGACAATAATAACCACTATAGAACAGTTCGAAATGCACGATGCAAGCCTCATTTTTGAATCATCAATACATACTTTCGTCGTCATGATCGCTTAATGTGGGAATTCGAATTTAATCTGTTGCCGACTTATGCCGACATGAACAAGTAAAACGACTTTAAATGGGTTTGCTTTTAGGTTACAATTCTGCTTTGATAAGATAGTTAAACTCTCTATATGATTTTAAGGAAACGAAAGTAACACTTAACTAATTCGTCACTCACACCTGTACAACGTTCTTTACTGCATTAAAAATAAGTTTTTGGATCTGTAATCTGACATCTTCCGCCATGCCGGTCCAATTAATGCATATTTAATTGGCTTTAATTCTTTTCACCCCTAGATAACCCGCCTTAAAAGCGTCAATAAGAAATGGTCCCCTAATTTGTATGAACAAAGTCAAAGGTAGTCGAACAAAAAAGGTCAGTTCTATTTTTCACTTGGGTGTATCAATATTCAACATGCACAGTTACTATAGTCCTTTGCAAAATATCAATAGGGCCTTTGTCATATCAAACACAGTTGGCATCGTTTCCTAACCAGTATAACAAGTAACAACATACATAAATATTAATACGCAAATCACAATGGTTGTGTCTGATAATCTAACGATTTTGAAATGTTGACGTAATATTACATAACATAAAGGATGGTTTATTGTAATACAAGGCCCAACATACAATTGTTCAATAATCATCAAATGTGGTGACAACAGAGATATGCTAATTAATAATATATTATTAACGATCAGAACATGTACATGCAACACAAAGACATACGCATACAATTTATATAACATATCATATCATAACTTTGATATGTTAGTACTTCAAGCTATATGTTTCATAATAAGAGTACTTATAACGTCTTGCAACACTTTTATGTTAATTATCAATCAAAAACCTCTTTCGATTAGAAACCGATCCGTGCATATATTTAGCCATAGCAATTACACTCTTTCTTTCATATTCCACCATCATTGTATAAAACAGATAAAGTAATAATGGTTTCCAATAATGTCCATTAAATATTTAAGTCTTATCTCATCATATAATGGGCACACTAAAACAAAATCGAATTCGCATTCAATTACATAAACATTGCGTTTGAAACAAAAGTAACAATATCAACATTCTCTATCTATATTGATATGACGGCCCTTTTCAATTTGTAGTTCGTGGCCCTAACAACGAACATTCGAAAACATTCTTTTAACAATATAACGTAAATCTATGCTCAGGCCCGTAGCCAGAGTTTTGGAAAGGGGGGGTGCGAATTTTCCCATCAAAGATTGTTATTGAGCAGCGAAGTGGCGAAGCGGTAGGTGGAGGAGGCGGTGTCCCCCTCCTGCAATCGGGGGGTTTAGAGGTCCTCCCTCTAGAAAATTTTGAAAATAAAAAAGTAAAATCCTGCAGTCTGGTGGCTTTTTATCTGTATTCAGAGACTGAAGTTATAGAGCATTTTTATATGAAATTTCACTTCCATTGACTATACTCAGGGACTGATCGACATGAATATGACATAACATACATGTATTCTCCACATTTCCGTTTTTAAATACCCACCTTTTTCGATCAGTCACGGAAATACATTATTTTATACTCAAAGCTAGTATGCGCGCACACACTTGGTTTACATATGCATCAACAGATTGAATATAAAATCAACAATAAGAACAGTATACAATATCATTATTTATTTGAATCTTGATAAAATTGGTGTATTTTACCATTCCAAAATTCTACCATTCCTTAATCAAGCAAATTAAAAGGAAATATTTGACTTTTTTTCAAAACAACTGTTTGTCTGCTACTATGGATAGTACCCGAAGCCTAGCATTGCTCTAAACGTGCTAATAATGTATTGTACAACAAACAGTCAAACACTGATTAACAAAACTGGGTCTTCTGTTATTATAACAGGTTACTTGTATATTTTTTTTAATTATTTTTCTTTCTTTAAACGAATTTCAGAATATTAATCAAGGCTTCATAAACCCTATACAAAAACTACTGGTCCAATCGACTCAAAGCCCTTATAAATGTATCCCAAGACATTGAAGAAAAAAGATGGACTTATTTGCCCGCATGTTCAAGATCCGTCAAAGTTAATGAACATTAAACGTTAACGTCCTCATGATCATATATGTTATAACGTTTTTGATGCATCATACCAGCTGTTTAAGAGTATGGCAAATTTCCTAGTGTCAAGTTTGGCATAATTAAAACATTGTGAGCAGCTCTGTATGTGGAGCAGAACAGATGCCATTAGGTGTTGGTAAACTACAAAAAAGCTACATTGCTTTGTAGAAATGATTTGGGTTTTTTTGCCATACAACAACAAAAAAATATCCTGTCTTGAGCATAGCAATGCAGTCTGTCGAAAATGCTGTGTACAATGTGTAATTGTTATAAATCGTGGTAAAATGCCAAATCATTAACCAGAGACTCATTAAAACTTCTTGAGAGTATTAACCAACACAGCATTGCGTTACACGTCATAACTTGTGCTATCAGCTTATAATTAAAATTGTAAGAATTGACGGCAGAACACAATAAACACAGCGATCCGGATCACTACCTAAATCTTTTTTTCACTTGTCCATTTTCAATCTTTATAATTAAAACCCAAAAGTTACCGTCAACTGTTGATAACAGTGGCCATTCTGATATGTGTTTATGTTGGTTTTGTTCTTTTTCAAACACTGAGCGTATAGCTGTTAGCATGAAGACCATTTATCATCGATAAGCACAGATTACACTTTTTAAGGATTACAAAAATAAATGTCTAATTAGTCAGAATCTTCTTAATTTGTTAAAAGGCACGTGTAAACATTACAATATTGCAACTGTTAGTATGTATACTTGCAAAACAAAACGTTTCGACATCGTTATTGCCTGGTGTAATGATTTGTCGTATATTTTATATATGTATTCAAAAATACATTAGACGCTTCTTATTCTTTGTTTATGCCTAAACTATGAAGGGGTTGCGTTATTTTGAAATGATGTCAGATGGAACCGAGGTATTACAATATATCGGCCTATGAGATCTAGGACATTATGTTGGAAATATATATTATATGTGCATGCAATGAGGTACCTGGCAGCTTATGTTTTATATTGGAAAGTTTCTCTTCTTTTTCTCATTCTTCACCATATCTCAATGCTACGACACGTTTACGTTGGCTCTAATATGATAATACAATAAATGCCTTTGGTCTCTAACTTAACTTTAGGCCCGCCCATGTTAGCATTTGGGAACTCTAAAAAAAGACAATACTACCGACACGAATCTTGTTCTTTGGCGTCCCCTTTTAGTTGCCCCGTCAAATCTAACGTGTAAGGTAATGTTTTCAATCCTGTTCTTGTCCATCCAGAGTAAACGAAATAGCCACAGGTGTTGTCGTACATGTACTCTTTGCACCATCGTTTCTGTGTGGTCGAAAGTCTTCCCGATGTCGTCAGTTCTCATCTTGTCTATGATGCGAACTCGAAATATATTTTATATTGATGCCATATAGAACAGTAACCGTTTCCTTTCTTATGCTTTTCTAAGAGTCCACGTTTTGCATGCGTCACAGGCCAATCGAGACTATGAAGGCATTGCACAGTCTAATGTTGGTTTTCTCTTGTTCTCCAAGATGCTATCCTAGTCATTCATTGAACTCAATGATATGGATGCCACCACTCCGATTTGTTTCGCGCTGCCATATGTTTTGGTTAGGTCGATCCGAGATATTCGAAGCTGTCTGTTAGTTTTTTTCCTCTAAAGCAGCATTCATTATCCACTCTCTTCTTTAATGTTTGCTAAAATTTCGGTCTCAGTAGCATCTACATGGTCTTGGTGTGACCTATCTCGTGCCCGTACATCAAACTGGCGCTATCCAGGAGCAGATGTGCGTGACGGACATGAGACCGATGCTGACAGCAAAACGTAAATTGGTAATCATTCTGCCATTCAAAAAATCTCTCTTGTCCTCCAGTCCTTCGAGCGTTTCCCGCATGATGTGCTCCAGATAGATATTAAAGAGATCCGGTTAACAGATGCAGCCATGTCGTACACCGATTGCTATATGAAACCGATATGTCACATCTCTAACGACTCTTATGGCGCTCTGCATTCTCTTGTACATGTTCTCACTAACATGTAACACTCTCTTGAGGCTATTGTGCCACACGCGGTCAAAGGCTTTTATGAAATCAATCATAATCGGGTAAAGCACTCTGTTATGTAGAAGGAGATACTATTCCGCTTTAAATCTATGTGATAAGATCCGTTTAATTGTGCCTCGTATTGACATGAATAAGGCACGTTTCCGCTATTTGTGGTTAGATCGAGTTCTTTGAGTTCTCGTATTTGGTTGAGTGACACGTTTTGGAAATGATTATTTCAAGCAACTTTGGTCGGGAATACACCGGTAGTACTCTCTTACTGTTTGTTAGCCTTATTAAAATCAGTAAGTTGTCAATCCAATGCATATAGTTAAGAACTGAAAAAAACGATGATCCTTTTCAGAATACAACAAAGGTTGATTAAAAAATACAATGTATGCTAAACGCATTCCTGCCCAATGGCGCTCCGAGTTATTACGGTCCCTCAGACACATCTCCTAACGTGCATCTTCTTCGCTTTCGCCACGTTCTTACCTTGAAAAATAAGTTTTATTTATGTTTTTATTAAATGCATTTTAGCATAAATATTTGTTAAGTATTGCATGCTTCCCTCAATATATTGTTGTTTGTCTCGAACGTTATTTTAATATGCTTAATAAACGAATGCGTCTATACAAACATACATTTTTAAATGTAAAATGCAGTTTAATTTACCTGTCTGGTAGACTATTTCTTTGTTTATGATTTTTAATTGTAATTACTGTTGTTACTTCGTGCATATGGGTAATCCAATGCACCAACGCAACGAAAAGGAATTTACGGTAGTATTGCTTCACGTACAACAAAGCATCATTACAACGAACGATCGTTCTATAAGCTATCTCACCAGTTCACGTAAAATGAAGCTTATAGTCTTCGGCCAATATATAGTCTTTAGCTAGCCATTTCAATTAATTGGGCTATTTGGGTCAAATGTATCACATTTATGCGGTCTAAAAGGCTTACAGCTTATTTTTGGCCGTTTCTAGCTTGCCCTCGATCTTGTTCATTTATTAATCACTACGCCTAACCAGCTTAATTCGTTTTTCAGGTTTTAGCGTACAAGTACATTATTGGCACACCAAGCGGTGTTTATTTCAAATTCAATTAACATTATACGTGAATAAAATACGCGCGAGGAAACTATGTAACAAGTTAACTGAATGCTAACAAAACTAAAACAATTAATTAACAGACCACACATGAACGTTTGATGCAGTTCTGTGAACAATTGGTTGAACTTAAGCATAATCGCATAACGTTGTGATATTGTTCGTCATAGTCTTTTTATTCAGATCGACGCTAATTCGAATGTCTCAGGACGCTCAATTTATGATCAAGTGAAATTTGTCTTTCAATATGTTTTAACTGATATGTCAGACGTAACTACAAACTTCATAGAGGCCTCATTACAGAGACTATCACGGATCCCCTTTAATGCCAGATAGGGGACAAGTCATGTGATGAGAAAAATACAAGGAGTGTGGAAGATTTGAGTGTTTTTATGTCAGCCAGGCGTGAGTATCAGATAGAACTACCCACATATATTTTGTATTGTTTTATATAATCTAGATTCATATGCCCATTAAAATCTTGCTCGTGTTGTCATGTTGTTTATATCAGAATGTTTTTGTCATGTCGTTTAGGTCAGAATTATTTTGTCATCTAGTTAAAATCGAATGGAGTATATAAGGGATATCCTTATTCAAATTAATTATTTAAATAAAAATTATCCGTAAATATTTAATACATGTATTAATGTATCGTTTATTATTTTGTCCATTTATTTGTTTGTGTGTTAAATATAAAAAACCTTTAATTTCATTTTATATGACAAGAAATGGATGACACTTTTCGCCTTAACAGGATTTTTGCCAGGAAGAGACTCCCTCTAAACGAAAAAAAAGCAAAATGTCGCCTCTGAATCTTGGACGACACTTTACAAATATAAATTTGGTAACAAAACAGTAAAGAGTAAATACATTTTGTATTCAATTCAAACTAAACAGCAATAAACGTAAATATGTTTCTTACTTATAACCACTCATGTACTCAATTGACGAAGGTTCACAAAAGCAATGGCACTGTAAATGTCTTTAACACGATTACAGGAAATAGAAGTAGCATACCAATGTACCATCGTAATCATCACAACATGAGTCTCCTAGAGAGTAATTTCACTGCGAAAAAAAGTTATCTTTAAGTTTTATCAATAAGTATTCAGCGTCCGATATATGTAAACGTATCAATGATCTCGACGAACCGCTTGAAATGTCAATTGTAAACGTTTTGCGTATTATCGTGATTTATTCGATTACAACATGGATATGCAATTGCTGCTAACTTTATTATAACCTATTCATTTTCAATGAAATCAAATGGCAATCATCATCTCAATATAAATGACGACACTTATCATGATACAATTTAATTTTCAGACTCTCTTAAAAAAACGGCGTTCATAGTATATACACTTGCAACACTAACTAGGCTATGTTTATGCCCCGGTAGTGTGGCATATAGCAGTTGAACTGTCCGTCAGTCCGCCAGTCTGTCAATTTGTCAGTCTGTGCGTCCGTCCGAAAACTTTAACATTGGCCATAACTTTTGCAATTTTGAAGATTGCAACTTGATATTTGGCATGCATGTGTATCTCATAAAGCTGCACATTTTGAGTGGTGAAAGGTCAAGGTCAAGGTCATCCTTCAAGGTCAAAAGTCAAAAAATACAATCCAAGGGCAGTAATAAGCTTTAAAAGGGAGAAATTTCAAAACCTTCCAAATAATATATTGAAATTTTGTTTCAAAGCGGCGCAATAGGGGGCATTGTGTTTCTGACAAACACATCTCTTGTTATTTAGCTAAAACATGGCAGGTGTCTCATATCAAATATGTTAAACTATATCAATTTGTACATGTCAAATTATGCTAGCTGAAAACCCGGTTGGTGTTGATTTGTAGAAGTACTTGTGATTTTCGTTTCAATGTTGATAGTTAAATATACTACAATTTCATAACGGTATATGTGCAGGTTGTTCACAGCTGATTTACATGTAATGGTCAACAGTGAAGGTCATACTTGCATTAAACATTGGCATTTATTAAACATGTCATAACATAACAAAGTACATGTATAATAACATATGAAAAAAAAATTACAGTATGAGATAAAAATTAGGAAAATGGGACAATACATCTTATAAACCAGCTTTAAATGGCTCAACATTTATGCCTGACGGACGTGATTTTAAAGCTTTAAAACTGATGAAAAAACATGAAATTGTCGTCGTCGAAAGGAAACATTCTGATTGCTAAGCCAATCAAGCACTGTTAGAATTTAATCAATCACATCGGATAAAACACCATGCTCATTTTGGAAAATGAAGAATTAAGAAAATTACGTTATAAACCCAGATATCTAGCGGAGCAAAAGTTCATATAATTATGTTTAATGACATTCACTATCCATGTGGGCATTAAATCATATTGCCATGTGATCCACTTCCTACAGGACGAAGCGCTTTATTTATAGATCATTATTACCACCACCACCGTTCCAATAATTCCTTTTCTGCAACCTTAACATGCTATGGACGCTGTTGTAACCCGTGTATTGATTTCTGAGCGACTCAATCATCTGCAGACGACAGTTGACACTGACGTTCCATCGTAACTATGGTGTGCGCAAAGCAGTAAAGCAGCAATATCGGTATTGCAAATCTATGTAATGTGCTTTGACCATTTTGGCAATAATTGAAATATTGGTCTTAGGTACAATAAATGTTACACAGTTTAGCGTGCGGTAATAGTATTATTTATGTTTATATAGAAAGTGACAAAGGAGTGCGGAAATCTTCATACATTTAGAGGTACGTTTTTATATTTTGTTGTTTTTAAGTACTAAACATATTTATTAATTTACCATTATTTTCGGACAATGTTCGTTGTTTATATTTTCCTGAAAATTAATTAAATAGTTATGTAAATAGAAGTACCCATCAGCATAAGGTTATGGTCGCTTATGATATTATTGAGTGGTATATGATTGCGATAATCACAGAACAAATTTTGAATATTCTCACGTTAATCATGGGGCATGACAAAAAATCGGGGTCCAAGATGATATTTTATTGTAACAGTTGCTTTATATTTTTGATAAAATTGCCTCAGTATTTATTTATGCGCTTATTGTCGTATTTAAAAACATGTCTTGTTATTTGTCATAATAAGATACATTTTGGTTCAGACAAAAGACAGAACAATAATACACAGCAAAATGTCTCATAATGTTAACCTTCGTGTAAATGAGAATGTCTGTAAACCAAGCAGAATCGCACTACATAGCCGGCTAAGCTAGATTGCAGTTCCCAGAATACGGATTTGGTTTATAATTAAAAGGCCGTTTTGTTTATAATTTAAATACCACATGCCTTAGGGGAACCATAATAATTGCACTTTCTTTCCAGATCCGTGATCTCTGTAAACAACACACGCTAGTGATAACAGAAAAATCGAACTCGCGAGGGGTGAAGCTATCTTAAAATATGGAATTTGATATGTTTTTTCGTTATTGTGCTTTAAGTTAAGAATACTTGGACGTAAATAGATCATAATTTTTATGGTAGTAAGTATTATAATATAATCAAATGAAACGTTTTGATGAAAATGTGCAAACCGATTTTCAACTAAAAATGTGTGGAAGTATGTATATGTTGTGTTTGGACCAAATGATTCTTTTGAAAAAATACTTATCAATGTTTTTTCGGCTTCGTTATACATAAAATAATATTATTCATAAAATGTACAAGGTAAATTGGAATACGGTTTTGTGTTAACAATATATGTGGGATAAACTTTTATGTCTAATAGCAATTATTGAAAGTCTGCTTACTGATGTTGTTTTATTCTGTTAGATGTTTCATACATAGGTCATTGACTATGGCAATACTTTGAGGTATATTAAGACAACATCTTTAAATGTCCCTTCATTCCAGTAAGAAAAAAAGTGTTAATATTGTCATCAAGAAAGAAAGCTTCAAAAGCATTTTAGAGTCCTTGGACAAATTGATCAATATAATACTTTGTACAGATCAGAAGTCTGAGTCAGTTAATAAACAAAATGTAATTTATTGAATAATTTTTATTATAATATTGATGAAATATTCATTTGCAAAATATTAATGAAATAAATCATGACATTTTTTTTGCTGAATTTGCGCCGGTATATAAAGAAAATTCATAAATAACGTGAACTTTAAAAGTAAAATTGGATCGTATAATGTATGTCTAAATCGAATATAATTAATTGTTTTAAGTTATTCTTTTGGTTAAAAAAGCAACACTTTGAATGATGAGTATGTCAACTCAGTATTAACTGTTGTCGGAGAGAAAATAATTGAAGAATTTCCGTTAAGCTAAGGCTCTATTAAACACTCTTAATTCCTAATTTCCGAATTTACCAATGCTAAAGAATGGACTTGCATCGCTATATAATGAGGAAGAAAAGAGGCTGATTTGAAAATTAAAATATCAAAATATTATCAAAAGAATTAACATACGACTTTTGCTCGAATAAACACACGTGAATACTCATATCTGCAAAGATCACGCTTAAATATTTACTCAGAACGGGTAATACAATATTGCAGAATTACGGTCAAAATGTCAACCATATTGCGTACAATTAAACGAAACGAGCAGATGAATACACAATAACGATGAACTTCTACTAAAACACGAGCAAACAGATGAAACTATACATACCACACGTGCTTAAGCGTCCGATTGTCAAGGATGAATGACTTTATAGTAAGCTTTCTCAGAATGTAGTCAAATGATCAAATGAAAATTTTTTAATCCAAAATTTTAAATAATTACTCAAATATTCAAGTCTTAAAAGTGTCGCGTTAGAAAAGTCTCCTATTAATGTATGATGTTTATCTGTACAAAAAATGTGTTATGAACTTTAATGCATACGACGTGTAAACTCGTATAATGTTTAATTATTTGTCAATGATGCGTAGACTCTGTTATTTTCATTTTAAATATATATTACACAAAACACAATAACATTTGACATTGAACTATCCAACCCGTGAGCTATGGGCAATCATGCTGATGTAAAGTTCGCGATAAAATTTATTAATTGATGCTAACGTATGGTGCCAATAAGAAAATACGTTACGCTCAACCAGTCCCCAAGCATTCAAACAGGCAATTCCTTCGACTAATTCGTCGCATAAATGGATTTTGCGTGTAAACGTAATTAGCGGTTAAAGGTTATGGTCACTTACAAATGGAGTTTTTGGCCAATGTATAGTCATTTAAGTCAGTCAGTCGCCTATAATGAATCAAAGTACTGACAGTACTGGTGTGACGATGCTTTTGAAGAGGATGGATATAAAAGCATCAATTTAAGTTTATCTACATCACCACAATTGTGTATGTGGGTACGTAAATTTTGGGTACGAAAAAAATGGGTACGAAAATTTTGGGTACAAAAATTATGCCAAAAAAAATTGGGTACGAAACAAAAATTTGGTTACGAACAAAATTTGGGTCCGAAACAAAAATTGGGTACGAAAAAAAATTTTGGTAGGAAAAATAATTGAATTCGAAAAACATAGGGTACGAAAAAAAATTGGGTACGAAAAAAATATTGGGGTTACGGGGAAGTAGTACCTGTGGGGAACTTAACCCATTCAGCGAAACTGGGAGGCGGGTTACAATCAAATAAAACAAGAAATATCTTTAAAAAGATATTCGACGTGTATTTTCTGTACCACTTATCTTAAAAAACGTTCAGTAAAACGTTTGTGGGTTATAACATTACGTTTCAGCAGATATATTCAAAACTGGACATGCTCTTTGATTTCACGATGCTCTTTAATTTCATATGTATATCACATGTGTACTAAACTTTATATAACGTTGTTTCCTTTCCTAAGTTAATGATGTTATGTGTACGGACGTGATTTCACATGCCCATGTGCATGAACATATATTTTTTCTCTTCTGATTATTGTTTTTTCTCTAATTCAATAAGCTTTGGCATGTTTGTTCGTCAAGTACGGCAATAATTTCATGATGATTCTCGAAAGTAGGTATGAGCACATAGTCGTAAGAGCACTTGAATACGTGAGTTCGCCCATGAACACATGGAAAGGTTAACTTAATCTTCGCGAAATGACCTAATATGTGTTCATGGTGATTCCCGAAAGTAGGTATGAGCACATAGTCGTAAGAGCACTTGAATACGTGAGTTCGCCCATGAACACATGGTAAGGTTAACTTAATCTCCGCGATATGACCTAATATGTGTTTAAAACAGCAAACAATATCCAACAAACGAATGAATTATCAAACATAGTATGTGCACTGATGTGGCTCTGTAATTTCTGTTTGAAAAGTTTATCAAATATGCCAGATGAGAAAGCACCCATAAGAGCGAGTTTTATAGATGTCGTACGGCTATTATTTTGTTCATATACCATACTCGCTATAACGTTTACAAATGGCAGGCTCGAAATAATTCGTTTTATTTACACTCATGATCGCGTTAAACGTTAATTATACACGTTTTCATTCGCAATTTATTTACAGAATCACGACAAATGTCAAATACAATACAGAAAATGCGTAGTTGTTTCATTGATCCATAACCACATAATGGTTTGAATATAACTGATTTAAAATTAACGTTTTCAAACTATTATCAACTCTTTTTCCCAGAATATGCTGTCCTATTTATAGCTGAGCTTCCTTTACCTTTATCAATGATAATCAGCGAGGTATGCCGATTAGAAAAATCGAGCTATCTCAATCGGACTGGCTCGGTCTTTTACATAGGTCGCCATTGTGAAGATGTTTTTCATGGTATGATAACTTAGACGAGATGCTTCGCAGCATCGTCAATAATGGGCCAACTATGGCATGAGTATGCCTTTTAAACAAAATTGAGTACAATTCTGAACATTCTCGATTTCATCATAATTAACAATCTGATTATATGTTGAAAAGAGTAGCAATCCATGATAAGAATATAGTATTGGTAAACCATGTATCAATATTTTATACCTGATAGCAGTACCTGTACACCTTTCATAACAAATGCGTGTGTGATGTACACATGTAATAATTGCGTATGTTTTGCCTACCAAATGATGACGTTTTAAAAAATATGCTTAGACTAGTTTTAATTTTGTTACTTTTAGGCATGGTCGGTGAGGGCGATTTGGTCGTGCAGAATAAGGTTGTCGCGGGTGACGTCATGGGCGTCTTTCAGGTGGACAGCACCAATTGCACATACTCGCGAATGCGGTCAACGAGATCAAAGGGTCAAGACAACGTTTATATGGAAACCACCATCGAGGAATGTGAACATAAACACCTCGTCGATCAGTTTGTACAGGTAAGGTCTATTTCATCGCCATAACAGGTGACTTTTCACCAAAAAATTTATAAACAGAACTTTTATAAGATATGGATAACCTGCAACAAATCAATTAAGCCCATCATTCGACAATAGAAGTAACACGCGAAAAACGATAAAATAGATTTAAAAAGCAATTGCGATAAATACAAACATCGGCATAACAGTTACCCTTCACTTCGGTGCACTGTGCATCAATGAAAGGCAGTATAACCGCATGCCATGGATAAGGGATAGCTTTTTTTAAATGTCCACAATATTATTCTTGTTGATTGTTTAAGTAACGGTTAAACTTTTTAATTATGAGCGTTAGCGAGCAACTAATATAGAGGCAGTTTTGCAAGTCAGTCTGCTGTTAGCAACGCTAGGAACGATGACTGCAAGTCAGTCTGCTGTTAGCTACGCTAGGAACGATAACCACTGCCTGTTTATACTTCACCACTGGTACACTGCAGACTGCCTGTATGTTATCAATATTAGTGTTTAAGAGCTCTTGCGAGGATATTGGCCAGTCAAGTGTTTATAACAGCATGTGCGACGACATTGGCCAGCTAATTATTGAAATCTGTACATATTGACTGCTTTCAGGGAAAACGGGGCTTAATGCTGCATTTATAGTATGTCATGTGGGCAAAATTGTTGCTCAATAATATAAAGAAAATAGATAAAGTATTAGATACACATACCACAACATGTACATGATTATAGGCTTGTTATTCTTTGGCAAGGCAACCAAAATTCTGAAGATGGTTGCCAGTGCAGCAACAAGTTGTGAAAAAAAGAGACATGTTGTTGTTATTTTGTCTACGTTATCTCTATAACATAAATATGAGGATAAACAGTGCACACACATCTCGACCTGTGCTTTAAGACACACTCTTAATAAATTTGAATGGTTTGTGTTCATTTCAAACTTGCGATATAAAAAGCTATAACAGAATTGTGAAAACTGAGTTGCGTCTAAGATTATGCAATAGCGAACAACTTCAGTGCATTCAGCGCTTTGATTATTGTTGTATTGTCAATGCGGATTTTTACGGAAAAAGCAACACAAAAAAACATGGAATACAAATTAAAAATTAATTTCGATTATGAACAAAAGCCCTATTGCATCTCCAACTGAGCAACAGCCACTCTGTGGCTTTGCGCAGTTACAATAACGCTAGCGGTAATTGTCGAATTGTGTCTGATTTGTACATGAGAACATGTAGTCTAGTAGGAACGGAGGTCCACGGTGCATGATTGAAACCTTTTTTTGTTTAAATATGCTGATGATGTACTTCATTGTCTTTGGTAAAAGAAAATTTTTGTTCCCAAGAAAAATGTCATGCCCACGGGGTCTAAATCCAAGTTGGCCACCAAGATGGCCGACCAAAAACATAGACTAGACTAATGCAGGTGTTGTAAAAAAATCTGTATTAATAATGTATCAATTGTATGTGCATTTTCATGAGAGTCATATTAAATATATCGTATACTTGATGAAAAAACTTTGAATTAATGATTACACGTGTTTTATATAATAACATATAATTAAAATTTTAGTTATTCAAAACGTTATTTTAAAACTCATCTCAAAAGCGACCGTTTGATAATTGTAAACAATAGTATGTGAATTTTAATTTTCTTTGGAAATGTTAGAATGATACATTTACATGATTGCATATTCTTATTGAAAAGTAGAAGAATGATGTAACATTGCTCAATTGCTTGTTAAAGACGGGTGGTGTGAAATGGGATATGCGAAAAATGAGCAACAGAAGGACAACTTAAAAAGGAATTAAAAAAGAAAGCCAATTTACTTGTTTTATGGACAATTGTTTCGCTGTATTTTCTAACGATAAAGGTGACATGTTAAATGGAAATATAATGCTTTATTTCCAAGGAAATTATCGCAAACATTTATATGAACGATGTGAAGTTTTCTGAGATATTCATTTAGTTTTTATGATTGATAGTATTGTTAAGAACTTCATGATACACGCAATAGAATGACCAGAAATCAGCCCATCTCGATACATTTCCGCTGATTTTAGGAAGTCATTGAGAAGGCAAAAGCAGAATACCAGCGCCAGAATTCCAGTCGCAATGATGCCAGTAACGCCACGTGCAAGTCTTCACTGAAAAAGAGAGGTATGAATTGTTTAATATTTTAAGTTACCATCAGAGTTATAATAAAACAATGTCTCCATTTTGTAAATTGTTCAATTCATTTTGTTAATTTTAGTTTGGCTATTTTAGAACCGTATTTAGGAAAAATATTTGTGTCTGTAAATTTATCAAGTGTGCAGTCTTGATTACTTGTTTCGCGTAATTTAATATATTTAATATATTTTTGTTATATAGCATTCAATACACCATGTGAAAAGATATTTGCCTGACCTGTTTATATGCTATGGGATTCCGGTTTTGTATACCATGTGTGCTTATGGTAATGGTGTTTCTATTTAGAAAAGCGACAGACATTATATTATCCCGCTAATCTCATCTGAAGCATCGTTATCCCGCAATTCTCGTCTAATGCATCGATAATTGGGTGTAAAATAATTTGCAGAAAACCTTATAACGGGGGTTGGACAATACGCAATAACTTGTATGGTGTGAGAAAAATAGTACCTGGTGTACACAATGGAGGCCAACGGTTGATTTTTCGATATTTTCCTGCGAACTTATGAAATGTTTGTACATTTACCATATTTATTCGACATTATCTTAACAAACAGGATGATTTTATTTCCATTTAACTTAGGTATTAGCTCTGTACATACATTATCCATATTTAAAAAGTTATTAATAGGACTTTATACGCAAGTGCGTGATTGTTTACGCTTTACGCGGGGTATCTGCATGTTGTTTAGGCCATATATAAGGTTTTACTCAGCAGTTTTTATGGAATGGTTGACTCAAGAACCATCACAGTTTACCTATCATGAACACCAGGATGCTTCTAACAGGCTATCTCAATAAATACATGAAAATTTAAAAATTAACCCCCATTTTAATAACTTGTGAACACAGTACCCCTCCCCCTTTTTAAAAACTGGTGTTTGTGCAAACGTCAGAGTACACAAATAAATAAATGGAAGACCGAATAAAATACGCCTGTTTAGGTTTGCTTTGTTAAAGGTACCTTTTCACCTTTTGTTAAATGAAAAGTTGGACGTAACGGGTTGTTATTTACCCTAAAAATATTAATGTTTGTGAAAGTTAAATATTGCATTTAGTTATTGCCTTGTACGTTACTTATTTGACGTCACAATGAACGTTCCATACTCGTGTGTTTCTTCGAACAACGCCGATTGCAAGCACTTTTTAATGTTTATCATCATTTTATCTCAACAGCGCACACGTTAACCAAGTTGATTTTTTCAAAACACTTAACTAAATTTTAGTTATTTGATTGTCAAAAGCGTTTTATTTTTGGTTAACGCGTGTGCTCTACATGTATGTGAAAATACATATATTTTTTCTAAATCGAAATTTTACTACAGTTTATAATTACTTACCATAAACGGTTTATACATGTGCACCATGCACTATCGCGGACGCAATTGAGTTTTTTTAAAGCTAAACAAATTTAAGTAATATAAGAAGTATTAAAAGAAGTTATTAGATGACCCGAGCAGAACAGATCTTTACACAAACATATAGTTTGGTTAGAATTATTCACGCATAATTAGTGAACGTTATGTAACCAAATATGAGGTTAAAGAACAGTATCAAATGTCTGTAAGTCATTAAATATGAAATTTAAACATATATATTTAAAACAAAATACTTGTAAATCTAGTTGCCACGATGAATTCACGCGGATAGTACAAATAAACCTACTTTATTTCGGTTATCCTTTATCAATAGTGTCTTACTATTAAGTCAACCACATAAATTTCTTCGTGTTAAAAAATATTGAAGTAAATCAACTGGTTTGAATTATTCCATCTATTATTCACTCAGATAAAAAAAAAAGAACCAGCGTTTGAGAAATGTATACAGTAGCTTTAAAATTCAGTTTGTTTCAATAAAACGCTGTTATTTTAAAGTTTTATCCAATTGATTATTTTTAACACACGAAAAAAGCTTCTTCTATATCGATCGTTGTAAAATTTTAAGTCGAAGACGAGGACCCGTTGAGGTTAAAATTGCGTAATTTTTAAATCGATATTTCTTCTGACGATGTGTTCATTACCACTGGGGGCTGACGAGGTCAAAGCGTAGTCCGTTTCGCTACGACGTCGGGTATATGTTTTACTACGAATACAGTGTTTGAATACACATGACATCGAGAACGGATAAGTCGGAAATTGTGTTAAACAGCTAAGATTATGCTTTTCTAATAAAACTCTAAATTTAAGCACAATGACATTTCATGGGTCTGTTACATCAAATTATAATCCAAGATGTGTCTGCTTTATGCGGTTAAACATGAAATATACCGCTGTTTTATCAAACCGAAGTCAAGTTTCACTTTAAAAAATGCAATTAAGGTTTACAACTGTGTTTTAATGACACAGGTTTACAATTTCCATATTGATCTATGTATCGTTAAGTCACTGATGTGTTTAGAAATGTGTAGGGTGACCCAGTTATCACAAATAAAGGCTAAATATTATTATTAGGCATGATCATGTCTCTGACAGTATACGTATATGCCTCGCTACGACAACGCTTTAGCGTGTATGCGTTTCTCACAGAAGACGTATAGGTTATCTCAAAGGCAAAATAAAGAAATGTTGTTTTTTTTTAATACAGAGTTATGGAGTGGCTGGATGTTTCCTTTGAGGAAGAGTTAGTAACAACGGCACAACATGATCCGAAGCGCACAGTCGACATTGTAATGCACATTATTATGATAAAATTAAATTCACGACTAGGCCAAAGGGAGCGATTAAAATCGAAAATCCATATATAAGATGAAAGTAGAGAGTCGAGAACCTAATGTCGTCGGTCTCAGTAAAAATGACGCATCTTCACCTTGTAACAATCCCTTATACTTTCATTTTGATAGAGACCGACGATAGGTTTTCAACATACGGTACTCCTTACCAAATAACATTCGAACTCGTTATCCACAACTCGCTTATCTCGAAACTCTGCTTATGTCAAAGTAAATCCCATGTCCCAGCTTCGATCATTATTTATCTCATACGGATTTTGATTTTTACATTGTATATATCAAAGCGATTTTCTTGAAAATCGGTTAACGTCAACTAATTTTGAGATGAATTTCATGTTCGTGTAAATGATTTTACCTGTAAAATCCACACCTGTAACAGCCGTAAGGTGTGGAAAGTAGGACCCCAATGGCACAAATCCGCAATTGCCTAATCAATATATTGTTGTAAAGGTGTGGGAGTGGGTTTCTGTCACAGGTTATTGTTAACTGCGTACATGACGGCCGGTAAATTTACCTCGTGTTACAATGCGGTTGAGGCCCAGTCTCACTATGATGCCGGCGGCGCCCCAGAGCGTGATCAGGCATCTACCGGGATGAACCGGGGCCCTACCGGGATGAACCGGTGCTCCACCGGGATGAACCGTGGACGACCGGGGCTCCACCGGGCGTGTATTAACATGTTTAATACCTCCGGGATGAACTGGGAGTCACCGGGTAGGACCGGCAACGACCGGCGTGGCACCGGGAACAACCGGGACTGCACCGGGAACAACCGGGACGGCACCTTAGCTCCACCGGGGCCCAAACACACCCCGACAGAGCTACGGCAACGCCCCGGTGAAGCCCCGGTGAATGCCGGCAGAGTCCCTTTATAGCTACGTTAAATAAGTAAACCGTTGCTCTGACGGTGCCGTCCCGGTTGTTCCCGGTGCAAACCCGGTTGTTTCCAGTGCCAAGCCGGTCATTGCCGGTCCTTTCCGGTAACTCCTGGTTCATCCCGGAGGTATTAAACATTTGAATACTTTCCCGGTGGAGCCCCGGTTTCCCCGGTTAAACCGGAGCGTTGGCGCAGCTCTGCCGGGGTCTGATGCCGGTATAGCCCCGGTGAGTGCCGGCGTAGTGACGGTACACCGGGGCTCTGCCGGGACTCTGCCGGGACTCTGCCGGGACTCTGCCGGCTTTCACCGGGTTCAACCTTTTCATTTGGATGTTCATGCGCACAGTAAAGCACGGCATCTTTTGCATTGGGAAATGGCAGTCTGCAGTAACTGCAAACTGCATGTGATATGTCCTGAAATGGATACAGAAACTTCGTTGAGCAACCTATACATAATATTTGTACTTCGTTGCGCAACCAATACATACTCTGTGCGAAACCTATACATAAAGCGACTTGTAATTTCCTTCGAAACAAAGCATTGAATAATAAAAATACATGTTCGTCATCTGTTTTGTACTTTAAAATGTGTAATATACACTGAATCAAAGTAACATGTAGTTTTATTTTAAGTTACCGTAATTGGCTACTTTAATAGAATAACCACCTTATGCATTGCTTCAAATCAAAATATTTCGATTTTAGCTCAAAATAAACTTAAAGATTGCAACTACGCGCATTTGTTATAAGTTTGTTATTGAAAATAAGTACCTACCATTACTGGATGTTCCGTTCCCTAATCCATAAACACCAGAAAAGATGAAACTCGTCTGATTAAGTAGTGTATTTACACAATGTTTTCGTAGTAAAACATATACCCGACGTCGTAGCGAAACGGACTACGCGTTGACCCCGTCAGCCCCCAGTGATTACGTCATCGAGTTATTTTTTGGGTAAGTAGTGCAGGGGCTCGAAGTCTGCTGTGATCGTTATTGGCGTCGCACTGAAGTGCGGCGACTCGTATGTAATACGTTTTTTTTCGCTTATGGTAGGAGAAGTTATTTTACGGATCAATGAATATATTTTTGTTGTCAGAATATCTTTCATAGTGGTGACTTTTTGTGTAAATTAGTGTAAATAAGTACTACATTTGTGCCTATTACATTTACTACAACATTTATTGCCAATAATGCAAAGCAAATTCTTTTAATTAATAACTGATCACAGGGACTGGGCAATAATAAAAGATCACAGGGACTGGGCAAATATGCGAACCGGTGAAACTTTCTGATTTTGTATAAAAACAAAAAATAATCAAAATATATTTATTTTGTGGTTTTTCTAACAATAGCGCAGACTTTTGCTCTTCGAATTTTGGTTAACGCGTATTTTCTTTAATTTTACGAGACGACAGCGATTACACGGTTTATTGCTTTATCGATAACCGTTACACTACAGTCACTTATTAATATCTTAGTTAGAAGGTGATTTTTCAAGCGGTTCCGTAGTGTAGTTGTTACACGCTCGCTTCACATGTGAGAGGCCCAAGGTTCGAGCCCCAGTAGAATCAAATTATTTTATTTGTGTTCTATGTTAACTTTTTGTTTTGATGTAGACATTTTAGTTTAAATAAATATGCTGTTTTATTGTAACCATTTTTTTGTTTTTATTATGCCCATGAAATATATGTGTGAGAGGGTGGGGGGTTCGTAAACACATTTAAACGTTTACAGTGTTTTCATATCAATGAGTACTAAACCCCTATCGTAAATGAGCAACGTAAGAATAAGTTCAGAATCATTTTCCCTTGAAGTTGAGAAAAATATGAAATTACGCTTACAAGATGAAGCAGATTTTTTAAAACCTACACAGTTCTGTTCCATTAATGAAAACTGCACACAGATGCCAGTAAAAAAAGGAAACCAATGTTAATAAAATGAACTATGAAATATTTGGGAATTACAACACAAAATCATAGATAATGGCTATTTGGGTTTTTTAACACAACATCATAGATAATGGTTATTTGGGGGTTATAACACAAAATCATAGATAATGGTTATACCAGTATCTTTTTCTTTTTGGTTTAAAATAATCGGCCAATATATTAATATTTACAGTAGAAAAAAAATCGTTCCATGTAACTTCATTGAGTGCCTTTCACACTCAAATACCCGACGCCCTTTGATGCTTTGCATCAATACTTATCTTGTTTTATTATTCAAATATCGAATAATTCCATTGTGTTGATTACGGAAGCGTATATGGTACACCCCAATAATATGGTCATGCCTGATTAGTTCATATCGACTTTCTGTGAAATAGCATGGTATGTCGTCATAGTTTTGTAGGTTTTTCTCTCTTAATTTTTCTCGCCATAACGACATTAAGTTAAAGTCTCGACGTAAATGTTTCCGGCTTTTCTCGAAAAAATAGTTGGTCGACATGATCTAAGTCGACAAATCAACATAATTTTTGGCGTCATGCTCTTGTGAAAATGACTTGCCATCATAGAATTAGTCGACGCGATGAGTTATGTTTTTCGCCATGACACCTTTTTGATATCATGCCGTCATAGAATATGGTACACTCCAATAATATGGTCATTCCGGATAGGTTAATATCGACTTACTTTGAAATATTTACATGGTATGTCGTCATAGTTTTGTAGGGTTTTCCTACGGAAGCGTATATTGTACACCCCAATAATATGGTCATGCCGGATTAGTTTATATCGACTTACTGTGTAATTACATGGTATGTCGTCATAGTTTTGTAGGGTTTTCTATGGAAGCGTATATGGTACATCCCAATGAAATGGTCATGCCGGATTAATTTATATCGACTTACTGTGAAATAACATGGTATGTCGACATAGTTTTGTGGCTTTTACCACTTAATTTTACTCGCCATAACGACATTAAGTTAAAGTCTCGACGTAAATGTTCCCGGCTTTTCCCGAAAAAGATTTGGCTGACATGATGATCTAAGTCGACAAATCAACATAACTTTTGGCTTCATGCTCTTGTGAAAATAACTTGCCATCATAGTTTTAGTCGACACGATGTGTTATTTTTTTACGTCATGGCAACTTTTTCATAGCATGCCGTCATAGATTATGGTACACCCTTATAATATGGTCATGCCGGATTAGTTTATATCGACTTTCTGTGAAATAACTTGGTATGTCGTCATAGTTTTGTAGGTTTTCCTTCTTAATTTTACTCGCCATAACGACATTAAGTTAAAGTCTCGACGTAAATGTTTCCGGCTTCTCCCGAAAAACTATTTGGTCGACATGATCTATGTCGACAAATCAACATATTTTTGGCGTCATGCTCTTGTGAAGATGAGTTGCCACCATAATTTTAGTTGACACGATGAGTTATTTCTTACGCCTTGACACCTTTTTGATATCATGCCGTCAGAAAATGTTGACATCATCACAGCATCAGGGTGTACCATGTAAGCTTCGATAGTTTTCCCTCTTTATTTTACTCGCCATAACGACATTAGGTTATAGTTTTGACGTAAATGTTTCCGGCTTTTCCCAAAACAATTTTTGGTCGACATGATCTAAGTCGACAAATCAACATAACTTTTGGCGTCATGCTCTTGTGAAAATGACTTGCCATCATAGTTTTAGTCGACATGATGAGTTATTCTTCACGCCATGACACCTTTTTCATATCATGCCGTCATAGAATATGGTACACCCTAATAATATAGTCATGCCGGATTAGTTTATATCGACTTACTGTGAAATAACATGGTATGTCGTCATAGTTTTGTAGGGTTTTCTCTCTTTATTTTACTCGCCATATCGATATTAAGTTAAAGTATCGACGTAAATGTTTCCATCTGTTCCCGAAAAAATATTTGGTCGACATGATCTATGTCGACAAATCAACATAATTTTTGGCGTCATGCTCTTGTGAAAATGACTAGCCATCATAGTTTTTGTCGACACAATGAGTTATTATTTACGCCATGACACCTTTTTTATGTCATGCCTTCAAAGAATGTTGACATCATCACAGCATCAGGTTGTACCATATACGCTTCCATATTTTCCCACTTAATTTTACTCGCCATAACGCCATTAAGTTAAAGTGTCGACGTAAATGTTTCCGGATTTTCCCGAAAAAATATTTGGTCGACATGATCTAAGTCGACAAACCAGCATAATATTTGGCGTCATGCTCTTGTGAAAATGACTTGCCATCATAGTTATAGTCGACAAGATGAGTTATTTTTTATGCCATGACACCTTTTTCATATCATGTCGTCAAAGAATGTTGACATCATCACAGCATCAAGGTGTACCATATACGCTTCCATAGTTGATCGTAACTTTCTTATTGTATGTCGACTTATGCAAATGTGTTGATCGCGAAGTTCTATTTGTTTGTCGACTTATTCAAATGTGATATCATTTATTCATTTTATTTAAATAATATTCGTGTGTTATTGGTTCAAAACGAGTCGGAGCAAAAGAATGGAGGTGAATTCGACGCCACTAGGCATATCAGATGGTCCAAGAAATTGCGATGCAGACATCTCAGATACTGCTAAGTCATCGTTTGTATTAACCACGCGGGAATTTAGATATATAGCCTGCATTTGCTGAATTCGCTGCGTTATTTAAAAAACAATGCGCCCTATATTATATTTCATCGTATTTGTTTCATAAATGAATACTGGTAGTGAACATTTCTCACATCGCTTAATCATATTCAATATGACTTGCACATTTATCAGTTTCGAGCTTACCTTTACGCAAGTGTCGGTAAACGTGTGCCTTCGTACTTACAAGTGCGTTATGAAAAAAAAACTAACATAAACACATTAAACATAGTTAGTTTGTATGCATAGATTTTTAAACACAGATTTTTTAACGTTAAACTTATGTTGGTAAAGAACATGAAAAATACTACTTTCTGTATGCACAACAAAAACCTGTTGATGAGAAAAACATACCCGCATCCGAACGATACGAATATATTATATACATGCTTACGCGATCAATGTGAGATTGTTTGGCGACGTGACGCATCAATATATTTTAATATGCATGAACTTGTAAATATCATATGATATACAGTACTTTATTTGAGATCTGCTTCAAAGATTTTCTGGTACTCGCAGATATCACGACAGTTTGACATAATAAGACTGTATTGAGACAAGAAGCACCACATTCAGACAAGATAATAAGACGGTTTTACATAATACGGCTGTGTTTTGACAAGACAACAACAAATAGGGACAAGATATCACGATGGTTTGACATAATGAGACTGTATTTAGACAAGTCAGCACCACATTCAGACACGATAACCAGACGGTTTGACATAATAAGACTGTGTTTTGACAAGTAAACGTCACATTTGGACAAAATAAAACGACAGTTTGACAAATAGGACTGTGGTTGGACAAGTCAACATCACATTTGGACAATATAACATGATGGTTTGACATAATAAGACTGTATTATGCTAAGTCAGGACCACATTCAGACAATATAGCAAGACGGTTTGACATAATGCGACTGTGTTTTGACAAGACAACAACAAATATGGACAATATATCACGACGGTTTGACATAATAAGACTGTATTGAGACAAGTCAGCACCACATTCAGACAATATAACAAGACGGTTTGACATAATAGGGCTGTGTTTTGACAAGTCAACATCACAGTTGGACAAGATAACACGACGGTTTGACATAATTAGACTATACTTTTTACAAGTCAGCACCACATTCAGACAAGATAACACGACTGTTTGATATAATAGGACTGTGTTTTGACAAGTCAACATCACATTTGGTAAAGATAAGACGTCGGTTGGACATAATAAGTCTGTATTTTGACAAGTCAGCACCAGATTTGGACAAGATAGCACGACGTTTTGACATGGTAGAACTGTGTTTTGACCAGTCAACATCACCACCTTTGGACAAGATTACTGTTTGACAAAATAGATCTGTGTTTTGACAAGTCAACATCTCATTTAGAAAATATAACACGACGGTTTGATATTATAACACTGTGTTTTGACAAGTAAACATCACATTTGGACAAGTTAACATGACGGTTTGACAAGTCAACATCACATTTGGACAATATAACACGACGGTTTGACATAATAAGACTGTGTTTTGACAAGTCAACGTCACATTTGGACAAGATAACACAACGGTTTGACAAAATAAGACTGTATTTAGACAAGTCAGCACCACATTCAGACAAGATAACAAGACGGTTTAACATAATACGACTGTGTTTTGACAAGACAACAATAAATATGGACAAAAAATCACGACGGTTTGACATAATAAGACAAATTATAAAGAAGACAGAAAGAAGTGTATCAACGTAAGACAGCTATGACGTTCCATATAAGTACATCGTCTTTAATGCATATAGTTATAAATAATGTAAAGTAATATCACGTGTCAGTAAACTATAGTAGGTAACCAAATAAATATTACTCTGTATGTTTGTAAGTAGGTCAAATGAAATTTCAGAACTTAAGTTACTGAAATTTCTAAACAAAATACGAAAAGAGAACAATAACGATTTTGAACAGGAGAAACACAATAATTTAAAAGGCAGTACGGACAAACCATTACGTTAAATTTACTTTGGTATACATAATAATTCAAATAATATTTGTGACTGCAAAGTGATACATACACTTTTTTCAAAGGAATGACATCAAACTAATATTTCAAGTAGTGGTATTTAAAATAGTATTTTGTACAGTTAATGCTTGCTTTACATATATACACACGCTTAATATTTCAAGTTTACATGTTGATGTTGATAAACTATGGAACTTAATAACAGATGGATTCCTGTAACAAAAACGTTTAATGAATGTTTGCCATAGAAAACGGTAACATGAACAAACACAAATAAAATGGAATTGATATTCTATGTCCCGTTGATTACAACAAAGGCAATAACGTCTTCGGTTGATATGGTTGCGTGCGTATCTTCCGATCTGAATTCGCAATGGGTGGGCAGACGTTGGCGGGCCGACGCCATTAACTTCACAAATTATAAACGTAGACTCTTGAGCAATAAATCTAAGTAGTGTTCATATTCAATAGTAGTTTTAAACATTCAATACATATCTAGATTTTTTTTTTAATTTATAGCGTTTATTCACATCCATACATTACATTACAATCATTACAATTTGTGTTGTTAGTATACAAGTTAATTTGTTAGTATACAATACATGTCAATAGAATCTTTTTAATCATACAGTTCACACACACGCCCAAACATACAGATACATACGCAAATGCCATGTTATGATACAAAAAGAAAGAAATATAGTTTTGACTTCAGTCCATTATAGACTTTAATCAAACGTTTGGACTTAAGACAAGTATAAACATTAATCAAACGACCATGGTATTCAATATTTAAAGCAAACAACAACACGATTATTTTATTAATCTATAAAAAGTTTAACAATAAACCACTTTAGTATTTCCTTTTCTTGATTTTTTGTTTTCGATTGAATCTCCCATGCTACGCAAAGATAGTTATTTAGCCCCGTTATTGAAGGTAATAGACCATTTTTCTTGCATACAAATATATACTTTTTAATTTCTACGATTAGAATATTTATATCAGGCATGTTTATACTTGTACACCCAAATAACATTGTTTGACAAGAAATTTCAGTACATTTTTGCACGTTATGTGACCTTAAAAATTCTACAAAATAGTTAACAATTCTCTTTGTAAAAAAGCAGTCCCAGAATAAATGTAATACGGTTTCTTCATTTTCATTACAGAAGGAACATAAATTGTCGTCAACAATGTTCATTTTAAATAACAAAGATTTTGTGCCTAAAATTCTGTGAACAATTCTTGTCTGGAACCACGGGGTGTATGTGTCACTAGATATAATAAAAACAGATGCATGCACTTTTGTCCATTTAACATTATTAAAAAGTGTATTCCATTTTGAATGACAAGTGTATTATAGCTAAAACATTTATAAACAAGTTTATTTTGATTATAACCAAATACTAAGTTATTCAAGTAGAATGATATAAATGCACATTGTATATTAGACTTTTATATAAATGGAAGTCCTGATAATCTGATAAAAGCCGTCACAGTTCTGATTCAACCTTCATAAAATAGGAAGTTAATTTTTACACCAATCAGATTTTCTAATACATATTGTTTTAAAAATTCTCCAGAAGTGCACAATATATCTCTTACATATCTTATTCCCCTATCATACATATTTTTATTATATATAATATTCATACCTATCTTAAAATTGTGGTTATAAAATAAAGGCATATCAAGTATATCTTCACACTTACTGAAGTTTTGTTTATTAATATACTCAATGTAACATGTAAGGACATCTCTCCAAAAACAATTTTTTAAACTTATTATTATTTTATGTAATTTTTTCCTAAATTAAACATTTTCTTCACATCAAACATAGAATATACAGGTTGGAAACATTTTCCATTACTTGAAACAATTTTTCTTAACCATGTCATTTTCTTAGTTTTTTTAAAAGCATATATATCAGTCATGGCAACTCCTCCATCATCATATGATTTAATAGCAATAGTTTGTTTAATTTTTGCTGGTCCATCCCATACAAAATTCGAAAACATGTTATGTATTTGTTTTAAAACTTTTTCTCCTGGACTAGGAAGTGCTATAAACAGGAGTGTTAAAAGGGGAAGTAATAATGATTTAACAACATTATCTTTCCTAGGGGTGTTAAAGTTCTTCTTTTCCAAAAATTTTTGATATTGTGCAGCTTTTCAAGTTTACTTGAGAAGTTAATTTCTATCATTTTCTTTAAATCGACATCAAATAGTATTCCCAAAACTTGAAAGTTTGTTGTGCCCCACACTAGTTTATATTTAGTTTTTATTGATTGTATGCTAAACTTTTTGGAGCCAATCCATATAAGATTTGTTTTGTCATTATTGATTTTTAATCCAGAACATAAGGCAAAGTTATTTAAAAGATCTAGGGTAGAATTGAGGGAAATATCGGTGCCATCCAATAAGAGAGATGTATCGTCAGCAAACTGAGATATTTTGTATTCAATATTTTCTATCACTGTACCTTTAATTGCATTACAATTTCTTATTTTAATTGCCAAAATTTCAGCACAAAGAATAAAAATATAAGAACTTATTGGGTCTCCTTGTCGGCAGCCTCTTTCAATTGTAATAAACTCTGATAAAAATCCATTGATTTGAATTGCCGTCAAGGTATTATGTAGGAAAAGTGAAATCCATTTTTTAAATGTTGTACCAAAATTAAAATAATCTAATGTTTTTTCTATAAAATCAAACTCGAGAGTATCGAATGCCTCAAGAGTCCATGGATATTGTTATCTTCTGTATATTGCATAATGTCATATAAAAGTCTGGTATTCTCACCAATATATCTGCCTTTAATAAATCCTGTCTGATCTTTAGAAATAAGAGTATCGAGGAAAGTTTTTAATCTGTTAGCAGTAGTCCCAGATGCAAGCTTGTAAATTACATTCAAAAGTGTTAATGGCCTTAGGTTTTTCAGAAAATGTCTTGGTTTATTCTCTTTAGATATACATGTGATTATACCTTGTTTTTGAGTTACTGACAGGGTTCCAGAGGTAAAACCATAGTTGAGGCTTCTAACTATAAAGTGACCTAAATCTTTCCAAAAGACTTAAAAAAATTCTGCTGTAAAGCCATCTGATCCTGGGCTTTTGTCATGCTTCATATTTTTTTAAGTAATTGATATTTCCTTGAAAGTTAGAAGCCCTTCTAAGGATTGAGCTTGTGCAGTATTTAATTTAATAGTATTTATGCCTTTAAGGTCATCATGTACAGTGTACGAGTCATTAAAGACAGTCTTTGTATACAATGTTTTGTAAAATTGGGCAGCTTCTTTTAAAATACCTGGATTGTCAAATAACCGTTGACCTTCATCGTTTTCAATGAAAGGGATGTTTTTATTACATGCATATTGTGTTTCTAAATTACAAAAATATTTTGAAGGTTTTTCGCCTTCATCAATCCACTTTGCCTTAGCTCTAATGAAAGCGCCTTTCATTTTTAAATTCCGTATGCCTAAGAGATTGAGCTCATCAGTATTTTCATTTTTCAATTTTTGTTCAATTTCTTCAATTGCTTTTAAAATATAATATTCTCTTTCTTTTCTCTTTTTAGATTTGAAGCTCGAATATGATATGGTTTTACCTCTGATTTCCATTAACAAAGTTTCTAAAAACAGTTGATCATTTATGGTAAACTGTATTAAATCATTTTCTATAGTATTAAGATATTCAATGTTATACACAGGTAAGACATATTGCTGCTTAATTTCTTCAATTTTTTGTTTAATACATTGAATGTATTCTAGGTCATAAAGTAACGAATTATTAAATTTCCACAGGCCCTTTCCATGTTCTATATTGTTAAAATTCAATTCCAAAGTAATAGGGGAGTGATCTGATTTGTAGCTTGCGTGCACTTCCGATTTCCTGATAAACTGCCTAAAATCATGAGTTGTTAAAAAGAAGTCCAATCTGGCTTGTTGGATAGAATTAGGCTTTCGCCAGGTGAAACATTTTGCATCACCGTTTATTACTCTAAAAGTGTCTATTAGGTTTTTATCATTGATTACAGAAGATAACAATTCTCTCTACTTCTTATTATTATTCAATGTTTTATAGTTGGCATAATCAATATTCACATTAAGTACTTAATTAAAATCCCCACATAAAATATAAGACTCATTTCCTATGGTCTCTATTATATTAAACAGTTTGCTATAAAACAAGGGAGTGTCATTATTTGGTCCATAAAAGGTGCACAGAGTAAATCTGTGGTTATCAATTGTTAAATCTAAAATTAGTAAGTTTCCCGCTGTATCTTTTTCTTGATTGTGCACTTTAACATTCAGATTTTGCAAACATTTATTAAATAAAATACATACTCATCTTGAATTGGTAGAGCCAAAACTAAAGTAGCATTCCCCATCCCAATGTGAGTAAATTTGTTTTTCCATTAGAGAAGTGAAATGACAAACCTGTAAGCAATATATATGGGCATTTAAGCTTTTAAGATATTCAAACACATCAGCTCTTTTCGAAACATCATTTAAACCTCGTCAGTTGTATGATACAATCTTTAAATTATCCATTCTCAATACACAGGATAACAATTTTGTAAGCATACCATAGTCAGCAAAAATAATAAGCCATTACAGCAGTCTGTACACAAAACACAATTATGGTCAATACACAATACAGTTTATATTCGTCCAAACGAATAAAAATGCAATAAAAACATGCTAAAGTTCGCAAAACTTTCCATAACTTAACACACATCATGGCAAACAAAAACAGATAAACAGAAAAAAATAATGAAAATGACAACAAAAGTGAGAAGTAAAACATATGCAGTGTACAAACAGTGCACACAAAATTGCCCCAATTATAAGACAGTAATATTCGGTACTGTATCTAGCAGCTATACGATCATAAATATTTAGTGAGAACATCGTGCAAACAAATTAGATAAAAAGAAGAACAATTACATTCGTAACGGCATTTTTATTGAAAACTGAGAAAACAAAGATAAATAGTTGAACAAGCGCAGACTGCTAATCCCCGCATAATGCTTTTACCGTTATTGTTGATTGTGATCTTTGTGGTGTTTCCATTTCGTGGGTTATATACAACACATACACTGGTATCTTTTTCGTATGAACAACTTTAACGAAATGACAAGATAATTTTTAACAAGTCAAAATTTATTTTTCCTTGATTTTATTTGACAGCAGAAATTTGATAATATTACACATGCCTTCAATACAAAAATAAATCGTGTATACAAAGGCAGCGATCGGTAGAATACTTACAGTTGAATTTCTAAAACAGGTACAGGCTTTACTGTCTTTTTTGTCACTTTTTATTGTATTAACACCAATCTCAAGACTTGAAAAAATTGTCATAAAAACATGCTTAAAATGCATTTTCAATAAACCAAACATATACGTTTAGTTATATACCCCATGTCTATTCCAATATTATTACACTAGGCAGCGTTATTAAGGCTACAAAGAAACCTGTCAATAATACCTGCAAGGGGAGTTAGCCAGTATAGATAGATAGAATAAACAACCGTAGCAAACAAATATGTTATATGTTATTTAGGCTAGGAAACAGTGCACGTATTTGGAGCAAGTACGAGGTGCTTTTATCCACATAAAGCTGTAGTAGTGATTACGATTTTTCCATTTTGAGGGTCGTCTACAAGGCTTTTGCTAACAATGAAAAAAGTAGAGACACTAATTGCCAAACGATTTAACACTCAATTTTATTTTTAGCTTAGCAGCTTAATATTTGTTTGCACTTTGTTATGTTTAAGTAATATCTCAAATCCAATTTATAGTAGATACTATTTTATATGTTGAAAATCTAAGATATTCGGAACAATATAACTTGCTATGGTAGAAAAATATGTTTTATAAATGACCCTCGAGTATGACATGTCTCATGAATGTTAATCTGTATAGTACAGTTATTTACGGAAAGCACGAGGAGCTTGAGTCTGCTTTGTATTTATAGAAAACTGACCTTTTGGTTAAGGATAAACAGTATATTTGTTTAAAGTACATTTGCTTTCAATGAGAACATGTAAACATAAACAATATTGGTCATATAAATAACACGTGTTAAGAATAGTTAAATAAACATTTTGGTCATTGGTAAAATGTTATTTTATTCAACAGAAAGCCATATTTTACCGCGTACATTTTTTATGCAATCAATTGCAAATAACAAAATCAGAATAAGTTTTAAGCTCAATCTGAACTGTAACAACCTAGTTATAAGTTAATCACATTATATAATATGATAGTTTATACATAAGGAGTATAGATCGGCAAATTATGCAACATAATTAAGTATAAGTGAAACTTTTTATAGCGGAGGTATTACATTGTTTATTAAGACTTTGTCCAAAAATCAGTATAATATACATATTGTGGACAGTGTTATTCGATAGTATATGCATACCTCGAAGCGACAAACAATACTTTTGACAGTTTTATGATTTTACACTGAGATCGACCTCGAAGCGGCAAACAATACTTTTGACAGTTTTATGATTTTACACTGAGATCGACAATATAGTACACAGTGGGAAGTGATTTACATACCGATTTGAATGTGAAAAAAATACAGTTGTAGAGTATCCATGATTGTTACCCACTAATCGCTGGCTCATGCCTTAGACTTCCTGTTTCTGTTCCGGTAATCACTGATGGCATTGTCGACATTGTCAAAGATGTCAAACTTTATGCGTTCCTCGCTGTTGGTTTGTCCGAAGACTGAGCCATTGAAAAACCAGGCGCTCTTGATGTCTGGGTGTAAAAGTAGCCTACTGATAAGCCCTTGGTTGCGCTTCGTTACATCGTCAACTAATTTGAACCCTATATCTAGAATATCAATTCTTAACTGTTTATCTTGGGTGATGGTCAAGTGGGGGTTTGGTTGCCGCACTACACAAGAGGTAATGTGATGTACAATGAACTTATGAAGGCACAAACAAGTGGACTTCAATGGATTTAGCTTTGAATGTCGAAGTATACAGACAACTTAAGTGCTTGAAAAATGTGTTCCACGGCCGACTCGAGTCATTCGAGATATATTTTAAATCGCGAAATAATGGATCTTCACGAATCGAACTCGTTTTTACAACTTTGAACACAGATCTATTAATACACATGTTTATTTATAGATCTTTGCTTTTATAATGTCGGAATTAGGATTTTTTACGCAATGCTCCCGAAGGAAGCACATGTGTGCGAATGATGCGTCACCAGAAAAAAACGTAAGTATGATACATAGGGCAATATGGATTTATTTATTAATTATGATTTATGCAAATGATTTTAATCATAATTCACATGTTGGATCACCATAATGCTGATTGAATAGCGCGGTCATCTGCATCAATATACTTCGGAGTTGTGACGTTGCCTTAAAAGAAGTCAAAATTGTAATACATTGCGCGTCTTTGTCGCCGGCTGTAGATTAAATCTTTTCAACAAATGCGTGCATTAAGGATATTTTTAAAAGATGACTCTCTGCACTTAATGTTGATGTTAGATTGGAAATAAGTTGATTAAAGGCAAATAGCGTCCCTATACACAATGTTTCACTTTTGCAATGTTTCGTTCTAGTTATAATATTTGAGAGTTAACAGTAATACTGAACGTAGTTCATGCTCAAAAATATACATTTTATGCATCTGTTTACGATTTTAAACCCTGAAAATTATCAAGCGTTTCTAATGCGAAACAAAACTATGGTGAGTCGTTCGTGCCCAGTTGCGGATACGTTATTTTCTTTCTTTGATTTTTACTTCCAATGTTTTCATTTTTCAAATTAAAGCAATTAATGACAAATTTCAATACATGCCAAAATCTGTAAAATGCCCCTTTGATGTGTTTCCATAATTTGTGGAGTCACACTAAATGTAAGGTGTTAGAGTTTCCATGGGAAATATTTTGTTCAATACACGTGCAGACGTTTTGCTTGTATATTCTCACGAATTGCTTTCAAATGGTCACGATGTGCGCACATACATGAATACGTGCGCGTGTTTTCACTTTTGCGAGCGCACTTAATATATTTCCATATATATTGTAATAAACAATGCATTTTGTGGGTGGAAAAAGTATATTGATATTGATGTTTTGATGAAATGTGTGGTTAATTCAACAACTTTAGCAATAAGACTATAGCAACAATACATAAATACGTATTTGATGATGTTTGATGAATTTGTTATATTTTTAAGGAGGATTGATATTGTATGGTTAACAACACTGGACATAAAATGTAAATGAAGGCCGCCGTGCTGCAATGGATATGGTGTTCACCTAGCGACCGGGATGTCACGGATTCGATCCCCAATGTGAAAGCGTTATTTAGATCTCCCACAAAGACACCAAGAACTGGTTCTAGGACCAAAAACGGAATCGAGAGCATTTCACTAAGCCTATGGCTTTCAATGCAATCGAACTCAAATACATATTAAACTAAACTAAACTTAAATATAATTTTGTCACTGTGCAGCTGAATGTGTTATTTCAATTGACTACTTATTTTACGACACGTGTGTAGTATGTTAATGGGATAAAAAAAATCACATGACTTCACTGTAATAAACAGTTTTAATTTATAATATGAGATAATTGTCTTTTTTAAGATATAGGTTGCAATACGTCGATATAGACCATGGATGGTGTGCCAACTACTATAACATCTACTCAGATTCAACAAATCAGACAGGCCCTCTCTTGCGCACCACAGCGTAAAACTGCGAATGACTAAAAGAGTCTGATAAAAGTCATAAACATGTCAATGCACTCTGAAGAGATCCGTAGCCGAGAAAAATATTTTGCTGGTTATGAATTTATATATGGCATGCTTGGAAAGACTGTGCTTTTCCTTCCAAAGCTAAGATCGTGGGGTGTCTAAGCTTTTGTTTGCGGTGCTTACTCATATTTTCCATCTGTTTGTTTTCAAATGGTCATCTATACCATTACCATATATTGTATTAAAAAAATTGTAATATTTATGATCAAGCAAATAATCTATGCAACTGGCAATCCATTTAAAATTAGACATATTAACTAATTGTTTTTAATGAAAATTCAATACTGCTCCAGCAGCTGGAGTTTCACTTCTTTATATTATTCAATCCATTCAAAATTTTAGTCAAAATGGTTGTTTTGTGTAATCTTATATTAATTGAATGGTTGTAACATTATACATGAATGTTGAATATGAAAATGGATGGGTTTTCAGTATTAATGTGGTATTTAAGGTGTATTTTTAATGTATAATTATGGGAAATCTTTTACATTTGTTTTGCTTTCATACAAGTAACATTCTGTATTTTGTTCTTTTCAGGACATGAAAGAATCTTTGGAAGCACCTTTTAGAGACTTCAAGTGATATATTGATCAAGTTAACAGAAATAGTAAATTTTCAAAAGTGTTATGCATTGATAAATGATCAGCATACAGAAAAAGTTGATATCCAAATGTCATGGAATAATGTCTTTTTTTAACTCTTTTATATGACAAATCTTTACAAACTAAAACACTGTTCTGTTTAATTACCCGAAGGTGCAAGAATTCCAGTAAAAAAAAAATTCAAAGTAAAAATTCAATTAAAAATATTATATTATATTTGTTTTTACAATTTCATGTTTCTTGCTTTGTGAGTACTTTCATTAAGCATCGAAAAGTATTTTAAGATATTCAGATTTAATTTGAAAGTGAGTACCTTTGTAAGTACACTTACATATGTTTGTTTGCAAAGAAAACCCTAAGGTCAAGACATTTTGATGACGATAATTTGTTAAGTGTTAATTGTCGCTTTAAACTTAATACTGAATACTGCTGTACGTCTTTATGTAGTTTATACTGAAATACCTAAGTACTTTATATGTTAATTGTGTATGCTTATTGTAATGTAATGTAGTTATGAATGTAGTGTTTATTAAGATATACCAAAGAAACTCATATTTGCATGATCTTGACAAGTAAAGAATCTTAAATAGACCTCAAACAAGCATCATGGGGTTAATACTGTTATTTGTTATGAAACCACTGCTTTATTTACATGCATAATCAGACTTCTTATGCCTTTAATCAATAACAGTAATAACATAGACACAAAACCCAAAAATATTCATTAATACTCATACACACACTTCATTTTTATTATGCAAAAAATGGTTTGTTAATATAGTTCGTTGGGAGAAAAAGTGTTCAGTAAACACCACTGAAAGAAGCAGAGTTCCTGTCTGTCACTACGGTTGTAATATTTACTTTGCTGCATTAAAACACCGTCCGTGTCTTTCGATGGTTTACAAGGACTTCTTACACAGCATCGCTCCTTAAAATTGGAACACATCTTTCGACTAATCATTGTCAAGTCTGAACAAGTCTGAACAACAACAGACGAATTAAACATTTTCACTTAAATGCTTGTACTTTCTTCGTATTTTCTTATTTATACAAAAGTTGTACAAATAACAATGCAAATACATAAATATTGACAAGTAAAAAAAAGACAAAAGTTAAAAGAAAGATCAAATTATATTTTAGCATAACATATGTTTGTAAAAAAACTATTGATACAATTCCAACAGTCTGGTTCGTTTAATACTTATTTTCATTTTAAATAAATTAGTTTGAACAATACACAGTTAATCATGTATTTTATCATGTATATTCGGTTAAACTTCTATATTAGCAGAACAGACGGAACCATTTGTTCATGAATTTTATAAGAATGAGTTCAGATAATTTGCTGGATGTAATTTTAGTACACACTTTCACGCACACACAGTCTTGGTTAACAGGGTCATCATCATGCTAATCTGCCATGAAAATTAGATTAATTTGAATGATTCCAAAATGGAATCTGAAACAAACCATTTTAGCATTATTTGTTTATTAATAAATTCATTGATTATGAATTATTTGTTTTACATGAAAATACCAACTTTGCTTTATGCTAGTTATTTACAAGTTACGAAAAGTCGTGAACTGTGCTCCCCAGTTATAAAAATTGTGGTTAATTTTCGCATTTTGATGCTTAAATTGCGATTGCCTGTAAGAAGTATCCTGGTGTTCATGAAAGGTAAACTATGATGGTTCTTGAATCCACCTCAACATGAAAACTGCGGAGAAAACCTGAAAGTAACATTACTACTCAAAATCAACGAAAATTTCGTACAATGTTTCGTAAAATAAAGCTAAACAATTAAAAATCATAGTTTCTTATGACAATTGCCGAAATATTAACACCAGATGTGGTCTGGTAAAATAGATGTTTGTGGATACAGAATGCTCGTTTTTATTATGGGTTTAACAAGGTACCATTTTAGTGTTCGTGTGTCGTATCAATAGATATATTCGCAGGAAATTAGCATGGAATTTATTGTGGTCACAAATAAATAAAAACGAGCATTTTGTATCTACAAAAATCCATGTAATCATACCACATCTAGCGTTGAAATTGTGGCTATCGCTATGAGGAACACTGATTGTTAAGGTGTAAACTTTATTTTACGAAATACATTACGAAATTTTCGTTGATTTTGAGCGTTATAGAGACTTAAAATATGACCGAAAAAACGCACATACAATAAACCGTGTCAATCGTAAACAATTACGCGCTTGCGTATTAAGTCTTCAATAACTTCAGTAATATTGATGAGGATTTACACCGATGTTAAATGGACATCAATTTTTCATCCTGCGAGAAAGGATAATGTCGATTAAGTATGGTAAATGTACACACATTTAAAAAATGTGCACGAAAACATCGAAAAATCAACCGTTGGCCGCCATTTTGAACACCAGTTACTATTTTTCGCGTACAATCTTACCCTGCTATAATTATCAACGCCATTTTCTTGACATCTAACATTTTTGAACGAAGTTAATTGTCAAAAAAGCACGTCAAAACAAGCCAGTTAAAGAATTCAAAGCAAGCCAGTTGAAACAGTCAAAACAAGCCCGTTGAAGCAGAAATTATCGAGCTGAAAAGAATGTATGAAGATGATTAGAAAAAAGCAAATATACTTTATTGCATGATTGAATCGCTTGGTTATCTAACAATACTAAATAAAAAAAGTTATTTCACTTTGGTTTGAAAACTCGAATTAAAACTCTTATTACCATGCCAAGTACATCGGGTTTTTTTAAATGATCGAGTAGGCTTTTTGATATTTAGAAGACGGATTTTAGCGCTCTGCTAGCAGAAATTTTCTGACATTTTTCTGGTAGACAAGTTGTTAGTGAATCGGAATACAACAAACATATCAGCTGCCATAATGAAGTACAATTCCAAATATCACATACATGCGATGAACAATGTTGGGCTTACGTTGGATATATTTTTTTAAATTATATGAACGATTATTTCAATTATCATATATTGGGCCAACTGCAATTAATTAAACTGAAAATGTTTAACACGACATTTCACATACATATGTATAATAAAGCCGTTAATTGGTCCTTTGTGACAATCACGGGTTTATATCATAGGGCAGTGCTTGGAATAGTGGTTATAAGGCAATAATATTTTTTGACCAAGTCTGTCATAGCCTAGTTGCCTATACATCGGCCTACAGTATGTATATATACAATTCAACGATGCATCCATGTCACTATAATTTATTCAACTTTTGAACTATGAATGTATAAATAAGCAAGTTGATGTTAAGCTTTTCTATAATATTATGTTCTCCGTCTGGCTGATATTTATTTTTTGAAAGCAGCGAAATGAAAAAATGCGTGAAGTTCTCCGAAAGTTGCATTACGTTTAGAACACTTTCATTACGGAATTCACAGTGATTGCGTAGACACAGTTAACATAGTTACACAGTTCAAGTGAACATGCACTTTAAAATAATTTTAGAAGAAGTTACGTGATTCATAGAAGAATGCCCTGTAGATGAATCGCCATGAAAGATAAAAAGCGTTTCTTTGTTAACTATTTGGATTTATCAACATAATTGATTCGTTATTTTTACTTTTGGGGAACAAGCGGATGATTCTTCTCCCTCGACATGAGACCTAAGTATTGTTCTGATAGAACTGAGAGAATGTACTTAAAGTTAACGGAGGTTAAGTTGAGAACTTAGATATTTTAAACAAATACAAACATCTTTTTTTCAACCCACTGTAAACAACATAATTTACACAAGATTTATTTGTTTACAGGCAAGAGAAATGGTAAAAAGTCAAATGTAAGTACAACATATTTGTTGTCTCAAAAGTCGCCGAAAGTACACACATAGCATGCTGAGGGTATTGTTTTCCAGATCGATAATTGGCCTTTTTCTTATGCTGTTATATAGCAATCGATATTATATGGTATTGAGATTATCTTGATGTTCTTTAAAACAGCATTTTCAAAAGCAGATTGAATTTTAAAAGTAATTCTTTTGTTAAAACATGTAAAGTAGCACAGCTTATGTTTATGTGTTCGAGGGCTTATTCATAAAAGTTGCATTATTCTATTCTCGAAACGTAGTTGAACATTAAATTTAATGCTATCAGAAACTCAATGTTAGTATTTTGATGCATATTGGATTATATTTGTCATATTTTTTTCATTTTCTTCAACGTAATGACAATGGTATTGGTATACGTGGCAATTTCTTATTAGCACCTAGATTCTCGCCAATTTGTCAGATATTTCAAACACGTATTACCGGCTGTTAAAAAGTTTAAGTATACAGAATACTGGCGGTATACCTATAGACTTTAACATTGCTAGAGTCATGTCATTGTGATAAACGGTTAGATTCAAGCAGCGTTTTAATGCAAAGGCTTCACGAGTTTCACGTTAAATGGACGTATTCATATTCTTTACATTCATGTATGTACCTCGATGTTGTGCTTCAATTATTATCATATGGATTAATATGTCGGATACATATGTTAAACGCAGCAAGTTGACTTTTTCAGGCATCTTGTAAAGGCCTAGCTGACAGCGAGAGTGCCAAGGGTAGACGGAAGCCGAATTATAAGTATTCCGAACCGGTGGATGCTAATGCCATTTCAGGTGCATTTCTTTGTCTTACATTTCGCATGCGTACCTGTACTACAATATAGTATATTAAGCAAAGTCGGGGTGCGATAAATGCGGCTTGTACTTAATTTCATTTTTAAAATAAAACAAACCATATATTAAAATCCTCGCGTCGACTTTTGTATTGTCGATATTACACACAAGCATAGCTTTACCGAAGACAAAAATTCCTTCAGGCGCATTGGCTTCATTGCAGAGTCGATTTCATACATTAACAACACATGCACATAAATAATATACACTTAATTAATTATAGCAAACCATTTTGACATCTTTTCGCAGAGTACGAGGATGGCGACTCGCTGCTTCAGAGAAACCCACATTGTGGAAATGAACGACAAGACGTCAGTCCGCAGTCAGCGAGCCGGTTCAGTGCCGTCCGGACTTCGCTTCGAAGATTATTAACTTGCTGTTTCGGGAAGACCTGACCGGGATAATATGTTTATCAATTGATTTTGACAATATTGTGTAATGTGAGCTATAAATTGACACATAAGAAGGATTTCACCCCTGGTCGATTTTTTTAGATGACCTTGACCTTGTTTGTCTGACGATTTACCTCAAAATATAAACGTTGGCTACGTTATAATTGCATGCATATATATTGCAGGAATATATTCTAAATAAGCAATACTATCATTTATTCAATAAAAAATACCCTAAATGAATTGTAATTACAAGCGAAATTATTTTATTACCACGTGTTAAAACTTTGAAATTTTGGAATTTAGTTTCAGATGAAAAATACGGTAAGTCTTATTTATCTAATGCTGTACTCGTACATGCGTTTATAGTACAATTGATTTAAATGTAAAAAAAATAAATTCAAAATAGGGAACACGCATAAAGTATTCAAGTCGGTGTCAAAAGGAACATTAAAAGACGTGTAAAGTGTAAAATGAACAGGTTTTAAACATTACCATTGACAGGCGATAAAATCAACGCGGAACTCATAAGCTTCAATCTTTCCATAGGATTTATGGAAGATCATTGTAAGGGCGGTTGAAAAGTTTTACAGTGTTTTGTTTTTTAAATATGGTTATGTTTTAGTTCTTTATTTTTTTTATTTTAACAGTTATAAAAGGACATTATTTACAATTAGATTAATGTATTAAAAGATTATAAAGTTAACAGCAAACACAGCATGAGAACCAAAAGTAAAAATCAAAACGCATAATGTGCGTTCTCCGCGTGTTTGTCAGCGATAGCGAACGCTTTTATCCGTAACATATGTTTGGAACATCATGCACACAGAAATATACACAATTTAATTTTATCATTGATGTTTGTAAACATGAAACTGATAACTATTTGACCGTGTTGATACCGTATGATCTTGACCCCTAATAGTCCAATACAATAAATCATCATATGCAAACTATTGCTGATATTTCTCTCGTGCGCTGTGTTTCTGTATCTGCACAATTGATTCACAATACTGTAACACAAACACCGTGATTGATGTTGTGGTTTAATGTCGTTTTGGCGCTCACTCAATTTCAAAAATACAAAAATACATGCAACCGGTTCAGGACGATTTTTTAAAGTAAGTTTTCCATAAATATTAGTTATAGTTTATTTTAATCAATCACATTTAATCCACTTTTTTATCGAATGCATTTTGTTCTTTGAAACGTCGAATTTAATAATTCATGTCATATCGTTGAAAAGAGACCCACTACGTTGTATTGTTGGATCAAATGTATTTGTACTAAACTGACAATAAACCTATTAGTATAAACGTTTATGAATTGCGTGCTGTGGTGTGTTATATAACGTCCGTTGACTTGTTAGCGATAACTCAACACGATGTGCAATATTTCTAGATGTTTGTCACACGTCTTTCTAGTTGGCAATCTCACAGCTTTTCTTCCCTCGCATGGCTGAGGCCATCCTGAATCACGACCCCAACCGCCATCTAATAATTCATACAGCGCACATGAGGTGGAATCTGTTGTTGTCGTGTATTGATATTCGAGCGACACCAAAGAAACTGTTCTACTGCAGGGGGCATTTGTCATTAGAGGTGTGTGCGCATAGATGTAGAGCAGAGTATCGGTAAATTACATTCACAGGTGAAGAAGCTTATTGGTATTACACTATTCATTATTCATTTATTACAAAGATCTTAACTAGTATATAAATTACCGTTGAAGAGGCTTATTGGTGTTACATTATTCATTATTCGTTCTTATTACAAAGATCTACAAACGTATTAGGTAGGGTATGGGAGTTAAACAGTGTTAGATCGTATTGTCTTGGTGAGAATCCTTTATATGTTAGGTTAAATGCATTTCTGTAATAATTAAAACCGGATTTCCCCTTTCCCCAGTGTACAGTACACACAGTTTGTACACAAAGAAACCCCTTAAACCTTATTACGGTAGAAATGATCGTTGTGTTTGTGTATTTGGAAGATTATAAGGTTCAACAGCGTTTAAGGCTGTAGTACATGTAGTTACAGTGTCTCATTGGTTTGCATTTAAAAAACGACGTTCCCAGCATACTCCATATTACCGCGGTTATTTTTTATCCAACTCTAAGTACTGGCAAAACGCATACTTTTGCACAAAAGTTGTGTATATGAGAGCAAGGAACGACAACTCTGCGTGATGATTGGGTTAAACGCAGGTAACAACACGTACAACTGTCCAGCATGGCGGACGAACTTTATTTTAGACACAGACAACAGCGACGATTTCGCAGAATCGACTTCACCCCAAATCTGATTTGAGATGATATTCGTTCTTAGATACGTTTTATCCGGTCGCACTTTTGTGTTTCTTTTTGTGTTCAGTTTTTTATTTCCTTTTCTCTTATTGCAGTTTTTAGTCCTATCCACAGGAATAGATCAGCAGCTTCCTACACAGCTTTTAAACTCTCATATCGTTTTATTTGTGGTTGCAAATGTACGATTAATTTTGTTTTATATTGCTTCTGGTTTCCATCGATGCTTTATTACTACCTGGTCATTTTAAATAACTTCTTGCACTGACTCTGCTGCTGGTCCAGCTAATCTACATCCTTACATTGATTTGTTTGTTTTAAACATATTTTACCCCGTGCGTGCCACAATGATGATAATATCATGACTTAAATTGCCCCTCCTAGTGCAACACCAGCAGGAAAGTAAGAAATATGTCTACTGTAGATTAATTTGTGTTGTATGCCTTAAATTGTATCGACTGTTTGTGTATTTGTATTTCTTATGATTATGTATTTGTATTTTAATACCCAAGTAATTGTCTTTCTTTTAACTAGCTTCTTTACTCTTGTTTTACTGTTTACATTTGTTGTATAGTCGGTTCAAAAGCTTCACAGCTTATGTTATTTGTTATTGTCTTGCCGACTCAAAATAAAATTTATTTGATTTGATTTGATTTGACCTACAAACGATTGGCCTTACTGACGATGAACTGCGCCGAAGGTATATAATTTCTTCTAAAAGCGTAGAAAGACTTATTTTACGACGACAGACGCGACGGAAAATGTTTCTGTAAAGAGGACATCAGTTTTTTTATAACTATTCAACTCTTGGCTAATGGGAATTTGCTTGAGTTATCGGCGTCACCTTTGTCGTCAATATAAACGCTGTTTATCGGGTTATTACTGCTGTCGTTGACGATATTTTCTGACTGAAGGACCGTTTCATTCAATTTCCACCCAGCGACGAGACCGACGACGGTAGGTTAATGACTATTTTTTCGGGTTCGGAGAATTCCTTCCGTCATTTGTTTTATAGACGAAACCAACATCCGCATTCTATCATCCGGGCAGTCCCACGATGAAGCGTACATCAAATATAACAATTTTCATTTTATCAACGTAAAGTCAACTTGTGACATATCCGGTTAACCAACTTATATTAATTTCCAGGAAAAACTGAACTAATTATTGGGATCTTATAAGAAACGTCGGTCACGTTTTCTTATTTAAATGATGTTTACAATATAAGTATTTCTTCTTAAAATATTTAACAATTTATCATAGAACGAAATTATCTCATCATTTGTCAATGTTAAATTATACGTTTTAAACTTTACACATAAATGATTGATGTCCATGTGCACATCAACGTTCATTTAGTTCAGTTTAATTTTTTTATAAAAATGCGTCCGTATATCTGCGACTTATCATGTGAAAACTGGCTCAGTTTTCTCTAAATGCGTGTGTGAAAATTGTTATTTTGGCCGTTGAGGTTTCCTACTGGGTACATACTGCACATGGTTGAGTTAAGCAATAATGTAAAATGTTCTAGCATTGAACGCTGCTGTAACTAAATAGATTCATAGTTAAGTATCATATTAGGCAGATGTATGCAAGATGTTTATATTGCAAAATTTGTAATAAGAAGGACTATTTCTATTAAAGAATTCAATTATTATTCATTTGGTAGAAAACGATATTCATAGAAATATTTATCATAACTTTTTATGTCTTTATCAGAGGCATAGATATAGAATTTGCAAAGAGTGAAAAATATACATTTTATAAGAGTGTTCTCTGTGTAATTTTAGCAAATTGTATATCCTTTCTGTTTTCTGCAGCATTATGATTATTTGAAATATTAAATACAAAATTAACACATATTTTTATTGATCACATACAACTGCATGCACAGCAATATTATTATTGAGTTTTGTATTTTTTTTAACAAAGACAAATAAAAAATGATAATTTGTTTTCTGAGACAATGCTAACATTTTCAGAATAGTGAAAGGTGTCTGACATTAAAAAAAAACATTTCATATTAAATTACTTATTATTTTCTTTTATTTCAGCAAAATGCCATTTAAATGTAAAAAAATCAGAGCTCGCCTATCTATAAGTTACTCATCCAATGCCTTGAAATGAAAGTTTAATGTTATTATTATAACTTTGAAGATAATATATGTATTGTATTGTGTTTTCTTTTATTAAGGTAATTGTTATATTCAATCTACTAATGTAAATGTTCCAGTTATGATTTTAATTTGTATTAATAATTGGTATAAGTAATAAATTTTTTAATTGCAAATAAATTATTGCAATTTTCATAAAAGAAGTAACATTCCCTTTCACTGAAAAACTTTCGCTGGTTTTCCAGTGTCACAGACCATGTTCTTAATTGTTCGCTTGTCAAATTGAAAAAAATGCGCGAAAATGACGTCATTTTTAGTGTTGCATTGATGATAAGTTTACAACGGTAAATTAAACAAGAGGCCCCAAAGGGCCCTGGGTCGATCACCTGAGAGACTAAGATGGAAAGAAACAAATATTAAAACTCTTCACCAAATATTTCAAATAATTGGCATGAGAAGACTGACTTTAAAAATAAGGTGTCCCAAAGTATTCACAATATGCCTATTTAGAAAATTACCCCACCCACCCTGGCGGCCATGTTTTAAATACCCAGATTTTTTGTAAATATATATATAAGCAAAATGCTTCTTACATACATATAGAGAAAACTGCCTCATCCCCTGGCGGCAATGTCTTTCCACTGATCACGACCATTTTCAAACTCATCCAACATATCAATAAAACCAATGTTCTGACCAAGTTTCATGATGATTGGCCAACAAATGTGACTTTTAGAGTGTTAACAAGCTTTTTTAGTATATAAATTTAAGGAAAATGTTGCCCCCCTTCCCCCTTGGGGTTCATGTTATTAGATAGATCAAAACCATTTTTGAACTCAACCTCCGTATCCAGGAAAAAATCTTTTGACCAAATGTCATGAAGATTGGGCAAAAAATGTGTCTTCCAGACTTTTCACATGTTTTCACTATATACATATAGAGAAAACTGCCCCACCTCTTGGCGACCATGTTTTTCCACTGATCATGACCATTTTCAAACTCGTCCGAGATATCTATAGAATCGATATTTAGACAAAATTTCATGATGATGAGGCAAATAATGTAACTTCTAGAGTGTTCACCAGCTTTTTTTACAATATAAACATAAGGAAAAATACCCCCCCCCTGGCGGCCATGTTTTTTATTTTACCAATCCAAACCATTTTCGAACTCAACCGACGTATCCAGGAAACACATGTTCTGACCAAAGTTTATGAAGATTTGACCAAAAATGTGACTTCTAGAGTGTTCACATGTTTTGACTATATACATGTAGAGAAAACTGCCCCGCCCCCTGGCGGCCATGTTTTTTTCACCGATTTGGACCATTTTCGAACTCGTCCGAGATATCAATGAAACCAATGTTTTGATTAAGTTTCATGATGATTGGGCAAAATTTGTGACTTCTAGAGTGTTCTCAAGGTTTCTCTATAGCCATATAAGGAATACTTCCCCGCCCCCTGGCGGCCATGTTTTTCAATGGAACGAAACCACTGCGGGGAATCACGTGATCACAAAAGTACATCGTACGCACAAAATGGCGGAAAAAGCACTCGCTTAATGACGAAGATCAAGGTATTCTCATATTTTATTATATCTTAATTAATGATAAATATGCGCAAAGTACCCGCTTAGTCTCCTTATGTACTCTGGTAATTGTCGTTTTTCTTAGATTTCTGTAGTTTTCTCAAACATTCAGACACAATAAACAATGAAAATTGTACATCGTCTGAACATACTTTATTTTGACGCGTTTGCTATTCATGATGACAAACAAACAAATAAATACAACAGTTTTTGCTTTCTCACATGCTTAGAATATTTCGTACAATGTTTTCCACGTTGTTAAAGCTTTTTTTAGATCTGTGGCGAGGGATTTGGAAAATAGTACATCGTTTGAACGTTTTTTGTTTGAGAACATCGTCTGAACGGTTTCGAGTACATCATCTGAACTGCTTCTGTTTTTACTTTTAATGATATGTTTATATAATAAAATTGTAATAACATCTGTGATCAGCCAATAACTTTATTTATAATGCTAGTATTCTTTTAATTTTACTACAAAAATCAAAAGGCAAAGTAATCCTTCATGCCCATCTGTGAATGTGTGTTTATTCAATGTGTTAAAAATGTATTTGCTGTTATATTGTCAACTGTATGCTATTATATTTAAATTTCAGAACAAAGATCAGATTGTACTATACAAGGTCCAAGAAGACTTTACCATGTATTCCAACAGCAAATCGATTCCAGTAATGTTCTCTCTACATATACATAAGGCTAATCGATGATAAGTTAACCGCGCAATAACAATCGTTTTTACAAAGGAAAATATTCGGCGTTAATCTAACCATGAACATTTCCTTTGTAATCGTATTACTACAGTGAATATATACCAACGTTTATTTAATCGGCCGTAGAGTTAGTCTTGCAAGTTTTGAAAACTTGCACATTGGTCAATGTAAAATTCAACACGAACACGAAACTGAGGAAAGATAGATCTCATCACTGAACACGGTACATACAAATATTAAGAGTTTAGATAGATTTAACGGGGCATTTTTGCGTTTTGGTAAATTGACAAAATTAAAAAAATAATTTCAGAATCGCAAATTTTCTTTGTAGTTATGATATGTGTGAGAAAACACTAATACTGAACATTTAACGTGCTCTAAAATATCCATTTTATGCATCTGTTCATGATTTAAAAACCTGGAAATTATAAAGCGTTGCAACGCGCAACGATTGAATTATTTGGAAAGTTGTGTTCTTGTCCTGATATTTTGTGATACTACAAGGGTTTCCTATATAATGTACAGAACACATCACTCATTGTATGAACACGGATGGTCGAGTGGTCTAAGCGATATACTTTTACTCCAGGGGTCAGTGGTTAGAGCCAAGTTGAGGGTTACTTTTTTACATTAATTTTTTTCTTGTTTTTTTTTAACAGGAGATTTTAGATCCCATGTTGACATTTATCAATGACAAACTGAAATACATGCCCAAATTTGCGAAAAGGTCCCTTTTAAGCGTACATTGAGTCCATATTTAATAACAAACGTTGCATTCATGTTAAAAAGCCTTATATTTGTTTTAACAATAATTTAGTAAGATCATTAAATATGGAATGAAATAAAACAAATGATCTACTAGTATATGTCAACAATTCAGTGGCTAGTTGGATACAGGCAAAAACAATAAAAGAACCAATCGATAAATTATTTAATCTATAAATAATGAACCAATGTGTATCTTTAAGGTCAAGAACATGGATTGTTGTCAGTGGCAATAGGTCAATAAAAACACTTAAACGTCATACTTGCAAACTAGAGATACAGTTTTACGGCCGTGATTGTGCGAAAATTGTATAACATAATATAAAATAAACGTAAAAAAAAGGCGGAATCTGTGAAGACAAGCGAAAATAGCTAACGTTGTTTTGTAATGTCGATTTTTTTTAGATATTGCACATTTTATCCGCACATTAATCATATTTGTTAACGTATCATCTTGTGTTTGTCATTATAAATATAACAGCTAAATAAATAATTAGTATGTTCACTAACGCTTATGAGCAATTTAATTTAATGTGTCTATTAGGTATAAAAAAATATATGTGAAGCGGCGAATTGGTGCGTTTGCAAGCACATAATAACCAAAATATCAACATAGCGATAATGATCTAATAAACTCGCTTGATCCCTCACATAAGCATATCAATGCTAAAACAACAAGTGTTGGTCGAGTAACGAAAACAGGACAATACCTAAACAACTATGAAAATGCAAAATATAGCGTACAAAGTTGAATACATGTAGTATTTATAACGTTTACATTAACATAAAGTAATAATGAGTCATTGCAAATTTTAAGCGACGATGATGTTGACAATCATGTTTAATATACAGAGTGGTTTGTATAGTACAAAACTCCAAGTCACATAAAATGACTTCCTCTTCGAGGCGTGCAGGTCATGCATGAAAATATCATACACAGGGCAAGAAGTATTACTTAAGGATTATATAAATTATGGTTGAGTCATATTAGTGTGTTGATCAAATCAATCATTTAAAAAATTAATTATAATTATTTTCTCATCACAAAGCAAGGTATATTGCCATTGAATTTGTTACTTGTAATTGTACATGGAGTTGTAATCCAAAGTTTGGGCGACACGTTACAAAATTTATAGCAGCGTACTATGGATAGCAGAATATCAAACCGCTATCCGTTACGATAGCTTCAAGCTTTTCATTGTAAACACTCCGGTCTTCTTCTCCCAAAGTCATACACCCGTGGTTGTTTTAGTCATTAAAAATCTTTCCCAACAAGTTACTCTCTACAAGACTATCAAGGCATGTGAACTGCAAAGGCTGATACATTACTAGACCTGAGGTTTGATGGATAATACACCACTGATTCTCTTTCAAAGTGGTTCGCATAGTTTCGGTCATCTTCATATGTAGACCATACGAGCTAAAAATATACTTTAAAATAAAAACTATAAATAATATTTATGAAATCCAAAGGGTCTGGACTTCGATATAAAGTGTGTGACCTCGTATACTGGTGCTCTACTTAGTTTGTTCATGCATCTGGGGTTAAAACTGGCCATGCATCATTTCACAGGTGAGATATTTTGTTCTATTTTGGCCCTCTAAATATATCATTTTTTCAACCGGAAAACGTAGAAAGCTTTATGTATAAATGCTATTGCCATGCTTATATTAAAATATGTATTAAATATTTTTTTTGTAGAATTAATTTAAACGAAACAAAACATATACCTTTTGCATATAGTGACATGAAGATCTATCTTGTTCGCCGGCTTCTAACATTACTCGTTTAAATCATGGATTCTTATGTTTACTTATTTGTATGCAAATGTAATATAGGAAGTCATTGAGATCTCTAAAGCAGATATCAACGCAAGGTAGAAAAACTCCCTGGCTAGGGTTGCGTAAAGTCCTAACTAAACAAGAAAGGTTTTAATATGTAATGTATTGGTAACATTAAAATTAAGGCCGTTTTAAGGTGTTTTATGCTATTATTATAAATTGGTTTCTTTGGAGTATGTCAGCAACGAATGCGGTACAATTACGTGTTATGGTTATAATCTGTTAAGTCTTTATTAACAAAGTGCAACAGTTGTTAGGTATAATATTAAACGTGTCTATATATTATTTATTACATGACGAATACTATGTATACATATTCTGATAGATGTACATAGTAGAATACTATGAACATTTGATTAACGGAAATTCAAGTAATTTTTTGTTGATATATCTGTTTTTGAAAATACTGGTAGCTAAATATTTTTAAGTGATGCCGTTTTTCTGTTTAACTGTTATCAGAAGCCACTATATTTAATGATTAATAATGTTTATTCGCTGAAGAATAAACTATCTTATTCAACGTAAAGGCTATTTTCCACGTCGAAACTCCCAAACCCCATTGTTAGTGCAATGCTATGGTATAATTCATTTCTACCCTGTCTATTGCATCACTTGGACTCGTCCACTATATGAAAGCGCATGTTTTTCCTAGATCTTGCTGTCATGTGCCGGTCGATCATCCGAGTAAGTCACTAATTTATGAATTTTTAAATTTGTGCATTTGGCTGTGTGGCGGAAGGCCCACTGCCTGCGGCCTTGGTCCTTTTTTTGCACTGTTTTAGTGAACACACTTCCCGCTTGGCACAGGGATTGTCATTTTGAACTTGTATTTCCCGCCGTTCTCGGGTGAATCTGTATTTTATTACAAATCGTCCCAGTCTTGATATTGTAATGCCAAACCTTTCAAGACAATAAATTGTTGTTAAACTTTTCTTCTTCATTCGCTAAATGTTCATCCGAGTAAGTCACTAATTTATGAATATTACAATGTTCCACCCTCCCTCCCACTTAATTACTTATTGTAGCGCGATGCTTGCAAGATTTTGGTACATTTCAGTGTTGGTGCATTCGGCGATCCCCCTTGGAAGCCTACATCGTCATGTCTGGGACTTCACATCGTTTGGACCACAGACAGTCGGTCAGGTCCAAAAACGGGATGCTGCGCAATGAGCTGTTATAGTGTTTGAGAACAAATAACTGTTTATCGGCACTGTTTTAGTGAACACACTTCCCGCTTGGCACAGGGATTGTCATTTTGAACTTTTATTTCCAGCCGTTATCGGGGGAATCTGTGTTTTATTACAAATCGCCCCAGCCTTGACATTTTAATGCCAAACCTTTCAAGAGAATAATTTGTGGTTAATCTTTTTTGTGTTTGTCGTTGAATAACTTTAAGACGAGCAATCGGGGGAGATATTTGAAACGCATGATATATCTGAGAAATTAAATCATTTTTAGAATAGAATAAAAAGAAGATGAGACGTTAATATTAACGGCATTCTTTTGGGATAATTTGTTGAAAATTTAATCTGACCACAGGGATGTTGCTGAAAAGCGATCGTTATTAAATGATACTTTTTTTCCTTGTAATCTTTGCAATTATTAAATAATTATCTCATTAAACATGTTGTACATTTTTTTGTTTCTGCATTGTGTTTCGTAATTAGCGAAATAGTCTCATGAAATTTAATGAAATGTCATGATTGCATAATTAATATATTGCATATTTTAGTATAATTTAGTGTGCAATCTTATCGAGAAAAAAATGGAACTGATATTTGTGTTTCTCCGTGAAGTGTTGTCGATGTTTTGTGTTAACTACATTGCTTGCCACTGCAGTGATGATTTAATTGCATTATTACATTCCATACTTAATTTGTTGTACCATAATTGTTTAGTGACATTAACTGTTAAATTATAATCTCCATTTTGATCCAATGAAATGCAAGCGAGGATTGCACCTTTAACTTTAAACGCTATAATGAGGAGAATATTGACATAATGCATGCAACTCCTCCTTTTTGTTTGGGACTTCAAATAGTTCTTTCTCTAGAGCAATAATTAACATTACTATATTTTGAACTTAACTATACACATTATTGTTATTTTCCCGACCAATCAAAATGAATGTTATGCTGTAACATAATGGAAATCCTATTGGTTAACGGGACTCGCCCCACTGCATTTCAACCATGAGTTCTCACTATACAATTTTACCATTTTGATTAACATACTTGTTTTAGGACTTTGCATATGAAAAAAAATGAAAGTAAAAATATATGTAAATCTTAAAATCATCTGACGGAGACAAAACACGAACATTATCTTATTACACCAAATGTATTGTTATAATTTTGACAATAATTGGTATTGGAATTCAACAACTTTTATCAGCGAGCCTCTGGTTGCGTGCAGTAATTGCCGTAAACCGGTTAAAGGCACAATCTGTAACTTTGCATCAACAGCACGCGTCAATTTAATGACAATCTCACAGCTTGTCTCTCCTCGCAGTCCCAAAGAGTTTTATCACGGACCAGCACAACAATCAAATAATTATCATCTGCTACATGAAGCGCGGATGATATGGACTTCGTTATCGCCTGCTATTGATTTGTATTCCCTGCAGACAACAGCGAAACTATTCCTTTCGCAGAGAAGTAAGCAACAAGCATCGATGAATTACCAGTGTATACTAAGTGATTTGACCATTTTCGGCGATACTTCAACAAATTGTTTTTAGATACTAATGCTTCACAGCTGTGCGTGCGATAATATCATTGTTGAAGTATATCTAGAAAGTTACTAAGCTACTTAAAAAAAAAACTCCCTTATAATGACATTTGAATACTCATATACGTGAACCACCATACTTTAATTTGTACATTATTGGAAATGCGCTATCAAATAGTATTCGGGCGGACAAAACAGAAATACCGTTCATATAGCCAATATGGCCCTCTATATATTTAGAAATACCGTTCATGTAGCCAATATGGCCCTCTATATATTTCATCATTACCGCACTTTTGAGTTTTTTTTATTATGTAACAATTACATTATCCAGGGGGGGGGGGGGGTATGCATATAAGGGAGCTTACCGGGTTTAAGTGAAGTTAGTTGAAACTTACATCCAAGATCACACTTTCTGTCTGACAAAATGATATAACGTGCATATTCTATATAAGGCCCTTACTTACATATATTTTATAGTACTCTTAGGATCCATATTCTGACGGACATACCGGCAGGATTATCAGAGAAAAATCTTAAGTTCCCGACGGCTACAGAGGTAGGGGGCTAATTATGGGAAACTAGTAAATCAATAAAAAGTAAGTAGACTTCAATAATTTTGTCAGTCGAATTTTCAATTGAATGAAAGTAAATTCACAGCAGGATGTCAATCGCCATAAAGAGGTTAACAAAATGGTTAAAAATCAACGTCATAACGGAAGTCGCTATAGTGGCAGTGATGTCAATCGCAAGACCTCACTGACGAAGAGAGGTATGCATGCTATTTGTGTAACGTTCATACGTTATAACGTTGTAAGATATTGTTTTGCAATATTGCGATATTCTTTATTTTATAAAAGTTTTGGATTTATATTAATATTAAAGTCCTGCTTTTAATGGCCAGCGACTTATACGACCAGAGTTTTCAAATTTAACATTGTCTGTTTATAGGTTCATTTTAATTAAATTGTATTGTTAAAAATGTTTTTAGGTTGTATAACGTAGGCAAAGCTTTGTCGAATGATACAATATGCATTTTACACATGTGTCAAAATCGGATCATTTGACAACTTCATATTAGACAGGTCACAAAAGTATTAAGTAATCTTCTTGTTATACACATTATGCAAAAATACTTAGTTGTTTATATATGTGTATGTTATTATTATTTTTTAATTAAAGAGAGGGTGTTGTCATTAAGAAATTCATTGTTAGTGTTACAGCTTTTATCGGTATATACATTTTCGCGTAATGTATTTCCTCCAGCAAAAGGGTGTATAGATATCAATGGGGAGACGTGCCATGCACAAGATCCCTAACTCTACACTTTCTTTATTATTATTGCTTTGCGTTGTTGTTTGTATGATATAACTTTTCAGTGCAAAATCTTAGGTACTGTATGATGTAACTTGTCACGGCAAAATCTCCGGTACAATACAAGATGTAAACATGAAACTTTATTGGTTTATATACAATGTATATCAATGAGGAGAAGTGTCATTTACAGGAACCATAATCCTACACTCGTTTAAATAAGAGTTATCGAGCTACATGTATTTTGTTTAGTATGATGTAATTTTTAAAGGCAGCATCTCAGATACAATACATGATTTCAATAGGAATCTTCATGTGTGTGTAGTGATCAATGACTAGCAGTGCCGTGCACAAGAACCATAACGCTACATTCTTAAATAAGACGTATTGCCCTTTGTTTTGTGTAACATATATCTATTTAAGGCTATATCTCAGATACTATTCAAGATTTCAACATGAAACTTCATGGGTGTATATATATCCATGATGAAAAGTGACATACTCAAGAACCATAACGTTACACTTTCTTAAATACGTGTTACTGTCATTTGTTGGTTTTGTATTATTTAACTTGTCAAGGCTGTATATTTGATACTATAGAATGTGTTGTTAGGATTCTAACAGATATCAAAGGAAATGCACTCATTCAGAGACGCAATTTATTTTGCCGGGGATATCAATTTGAAGAATATGCTAGTTCTCCTATTATGTGCCCGAGGATACTCGGTATTCTGCTATCGGTCATGAGACCATTGTTTGACACGGATGACAAATCTCGTATGTTTAAATTGCCCTTGCTTTATAAATTGTACATCAAGTGATTCGTATTTTTATAGATAGTAGTAAAAGATGTCAATTTTCCCGCGGACAATGCCGCAAGGAAAAACAAAACAGATTGATGAGATATAGAACCGATAACATTACGAAATCGAATACGGGTAGTATACACTTGATGGGATAGAAACTCTATAAACAATGATTTTCTTATTGTGTTTATTGTTGCATTTTATATTTTTGTCAATATTGTTGGTTTTATAGTTGTTTTTTTACGTTAACTAAATATAGTAGTTTAGATAGCATAGCAAGCAATTTTGAAAAAAAAATCGTTTCATAAGGAGTATGGCATGACCTTTATCTGGAGGATTATCATTGATCAGATTGGGAAAGTGTTATACTCTCAGCAGCCCGGATCAATGGCAATACATAATAACTTAGGTGTTGCAACGGCGTTTGACAGTTTATATTTTATTTGTCTAAGTAACCTGTTCGTTCTTATGTGGTACGCCTGATACATGCCATCGTTTTTAGGGACGCGATGCTTGATTTCCAGTAAGGCATTTTAATAAAAAAGGCATTCATCAAACATTTCAAAGCCTTGTTAACGTAAATGTTCGCTACCTGCTATATAAACAATGGCCTTTTTGACGATGCTGGAACAGCATCGTCTAAGGTATGATAACCATAAAAAAATTCTTCACAATGGCGACCTATGTGAAAGACCGAGCCAGTCCGATTGAGATAACTCGATTTTTCTAATCGAAATATCTCGACCTCGTTGATTTTCATTGATAAAATTCTCCTAGCAGAGTTGTCGTTCGTGTTTCAACATTCAACAATGGCCGCCCCCATGAGAGTCTCGAGTCAAAACTTTCTTACTGCATAAATTGGCTTGTTTCGCTATTTAGAAGCTGTCATTTATGATATATGAATTATTTATTCACCAAATCTCCGCTAATGACAACAATGGATGGAATTCAAAGGATATATTCGATGTGAATGGATCACTTTCTACAACAATGGCTTCGCCCATGAGAGACTTGATAACACTCGTGTCAAAACTTTCTTATAGCTTAAATCGGCTTGTTTCGCTATTTAGTAATGCAACAATAAATGGAATTCGAAGGATGTATGCAATGCGAATGAAGCACTTTCTGGATCTCGACAGCTTGACAAAGCAAAACTGGCATATTGATGATACTGGTATTTTTAGTTATCAATGTAATTCACATTTTGCTTTATAAATTTTGTTCGAGCATTTTGCGACTTATTGAATGGCTATGATACCCGATATCAACATGTCATATGGGATTTGCATATCATCAAGCTGTCCTGAAATACAGCATTGACTACAAACTCTTTACTCAAATTACTGGTTTGTATGAATTCTTTATCTTTCTATTTAAGTAGTTGATACCATATAGTCCAAATAATTAGACATAATTAACCGTTTAGTCCATGTTTATCGACCTCATATTTATAGGAGTAGATATTATGTTAAAGGGGCCTTTTCACAGATTTTGACATGTTTTGAAGTTAGTCATTAAATGCTTTATATTGATAAATGTAAACATTGGATCTTAAAAGCTCCAGTTATCAATCCAGAATAAAATTCTTTAAAAAAAGTAGTCCGCAGCAGGGCTCGAACCAGTGACCCCCTAAGTCCTGGAGCAAAAACGCAGTAGCCTGCTCGACTATTCTGCCACGTATAAATGGTTGACGTACTTTATACCTAATATATGCAATCTTCATAGTTTCACACAATTAAACAACAACAACATAACTCTCCAAATTATTCAATCGTTTCGCGTTGCAACGCTTTATAATTTTCAAATCGTTAAAATATGCATACAAGGGCTATATTAGACCATGGTAAATGTTCAGTAATACTGTTTCCTAAAAATAACATAACTAAAACGAAAATTTGCGAATCCGATACAACTTTTTGTCAATTTTTGTCAATTTACCAAAATGTGAAAAGATCCCTTTAAAGTTAAATGAACTGTATCCCAGTAAAAGAGACATTAAGGTGATTGTGGCCAGTTTAGATCCAGTTCAGCCTGCAGTTACTTGAAAGCTGTTTGCTTAAGAGCGGTACAATGACAAATAGTTTAATTGGATACTGATTAGACTGCCCTTTTCCTGTGACCTGGCTCATTAAATTCAGAAGCCTGGTAACAGTTTAACGTTAATGTTACCAATGTGTCAGACCAAGGCCTGGATTTTGAAATCTAGGACATGCATGGTCAGAAGATACCATTTAAAATTACACATTTTTTTCAAACACATACAAATGCATACAAATATAAATAGTAAAATGCACTATGTCAGAAGGCATTTGACTTCGGCTGGTGCCTTGGCACACCAGGTGTTTCGGTTGCAATAGTTTGATGGACTCACTACTTGGGTGTGTAGTTACATTATTTACAGTATATCAAACAGTATTGAGCATGAACCAATGCTTTATCAAACATAAATAATTGATGTAAAATGCTTGAAGGAATAATATTTTAGGTTTAAGAAGGCATTTTCTTTTTGTTTTAAAGGATATCTTTAAAAATATATTTTTTATTAATTTTTTGGCAACAAGGGGTAACACATTTTTAAAACATGTAATTAATTTTCAAAAAACTGGTACCATGAGTAGCATGAAACAATATTTTTTTTAAACATTTGTAATTGATGAAAATGATTGCTAAATAATATATAGGGTCTAATAAAGCATTTTTTACTTTTTTTTTAAATAGTTTACTTTGAAAATTATATTTTTCATGATTTTTTTTTTTGCAACAAGGGTTTATGAAATTTAAAACAATTTACTGGATTTTTAGACCAAAACTGGTACTATGATAATACTATGATGAACTCCGCCAAAACATTTATAATTATATTGTTTATTCTTGAAAATGTATTTCCCCTATTCACTAAAAATAACACTTTTGATCAGAAAATTCATATATAATGATGTTTACTTTTATTTTCAAGAAGCATAATGCCTCTTTTTAGTTGTATTCAGCCACAAGTTCTTGTCAGCCACTTAAGGGTTATATATTGCCTTTCTTTTACTAAATGAAAAATAATTCTACACTTTGAGACATTCATTAAATATTTTATGTCTTTACAACACCGACAGGCTAATAAATTTACATATCAAGTACTTCCATATGAACAGGACCATTCTAGGCGGGCAACCTAGCAATCTTGATTTGTTCATATATTCCTATCAATCTGTTATATGTGTTATGAATCATTTGTTCGGAGAACATTTAATGTTTGTTATAACTTTTTAATAATTAAATGTTCAAAGTGATATTGTTATTGACCGATAAACCAACATACATATTATAAGGGAATATTTTATTAATTATTTGCATTTTATCTTACATGAGAAATATTTGCTTAATGTTTTTCCAAAGACCTATAGATAACACAGATTGGAAACTCTCGTCTTCGCGATAGCGATATGAGATATTATCTAACGGCGGACGCGGGTCACGTGACATCGATTTTGGAGATGCCGGTGTACCTGTAGATTCTTCCCTGTTCCAGCTACTGTCGGCCATTTTGTTTTAAAGCAATTAATTATGGGCAAAGTCGGTCGCCGCAAACAGACATATTGAATATTTTTTGTGAAAATAAAAATAAGCTTTTATTTTCTTTGTTGATAATGCTTCAGGTTTTCGTAGTTATTATTCTTATGTATTATTAATTTATCGGAATTTGAAAAAGAACAATGGATTTGTTCATTATCGATAATTTTTGAAATATTAAAGCCCCAAACGATTTTTTTCAAAAACTTCTTCATTTCTCATCACAGATTGATAAAGTAAGATGGTTATGCTAGGTGAGATGTTAATCTAGGTATTATTTATAAAAAGTAGACGAAAATAAGGCATTTTAAAGGATTTTGCCTTTGTACAATTTTATACTGTTGTTTCATTCAATCATTTTCACACCTTTTCGAGTGGTTTGTTTCTTTTTTTAAAAACTTTTTTATTTCTCATCCTTAATCTTTGAAGTTTGATTTGTATGATAAAGGAGAGATGTTAATCTAAGTATAAATTACAAAAACGTAGAAGAAAATGTTCAATTTAAAGGATTTGGCCTTATACAATGTTGGTACAATTTTAAGCTCTTTTCCTCTGTTGTACACGATTGCTGTAAAACGTGTTTTTATTCATTTTTATAAACTTTTTCATTTTTCATCCCAAATAGATAAAGTCAGATTTTTTTGCTTGGTGATATGTTTATCTATGTTTGAATTAAACAAACTGGAGGGCAATGTTCATATTAAAGGATTTTGGCCTTGTACAAAGTTGGTACAATTTTTAGCTCTTATACCCTATTGTACACATATGTCGTCAAACGTGCTTTGGTTCATTGTGAAAACCTTTGTCATTTTTCATACAAAGATAACATCTCCTTCAGTTCGCTAATTGATCCGACAATTAACACGCGCGTGAAATGTTTTGTTTTTCTTTTCGCGACATCCTAGTCTGTGACATTTTATTAATTACCAATAGAAAAAAAACTTGGTTACAAACAAAACTTTAATAACCTATAACTCATGAATAAGATCTAAATAAAAAAATAGAATTAAAAAATTCAAAAAATCCACAGAATCAATATTGAAATAAGACTAACTGAAACCGTTTTTGGATCGAATGATCATAGCATTTATTATACTGTAATGTTGTTTTTATCAGAGACCTAGATCTATGTGTCCACATATATCTATCCGTTTTGAAATGATATTATTTTACAAGGTTTTAAATGTTTGAATTAAAATGTATACAAAAAAAATTTATCAGCAAAAGCCTTTCAAATAAATTATTCAACGGCATTCTCGCCGCGATTTGGAAATTCTTATAGCGCTATTACTTCAACGATCGCGGCATTATAAATTCTTATATTAGGTTAATCAAATCGAGATTTTGTAAAAGCATAATTACTCATGTTTCGATGAAACTTTATTTTATAAAAATCGGATCATTATTGACCAAGTAACAGCCGCCTTTCTATAGCGCCGTAACATTTTCGCATAACGGCTCGATAATCGTAGCCGTTGCTACTGGACACGTCGCTATCTTTTCGCAATCGTGATACATCGGCTATCTTCGGACTCCTCCGATTGATTTATGGAATAAATCGTCTGGTGATCCAAAGTGTTCTTATCAGTTTCTCGACCACGTCACCCCGTCGCGAGATAGCCCGATAAGGCGCGAAGTTTCCAATCTGTGTATTCTATAGGTCTTTGGTTTTTCAAACTATAGAGCATTTTATATACAATTAATAATTGACGACGTTCATCAAAAAACATTCATGAAATGGAAGTTTAAAGATAAAAATTAATAATGCAAGTTTTATCAGATATTCGTAATAATTTTCAATATAATTGAGTGTTTGAGCAATGTGGATGAATGAATATATCGGAAAAAACGAACACTTGTCTACACTTGAATTATGATTTATTTTTCAATATTTTATGCACTTAGGTTTAGACTTAATGCGTTTTAAAAAGCATTTATAGACAGTGTCCCTCCCCAAAATCAAGGAATTATTAGTTATCATTCATTTGTGTAATGGTATACAATAATTTTGTGGTAGAATATTTGAGAAAAACGTTAGAAACGAAACTTGTCAGTGATGTAATTTTCCATATGGTAATGGAAATTTCCGATCGTCGGTTTCCGAAAAACAATACGTCACGGTTTCCAAAAATATGATGGAAAGATTTTGGTGTTAATGAACATTACTGGTTTATATTTTAATAATTTTGTTTCTCATTTGATAAATAGGTAATTTCAAGGCTGATAAACTTGAAATATGCAAGCTATTCTTTCGTTTTGCATATGTCTGTGGATACATCTGTACAATCGGTAATTTCCGTAACTACTCGTTAAATTGAAGCAGACACTAGTTTAAATTAAAAAAAATATGTTTTACACTAATATTCTACCTCTTTCTTGCTAAAAACTAATGCATGAATGATTTAAAAGTAATATTGCATCGTTTTCAGTCAGGAACACTGTCTATGACCGCGAAAAAACCCCAACAAACTTACTTTTTACGATATTTACTTTATAAATAGCTTGCATGCGGCATCGCATTGCATATTCCGCAAGATAAACATCTCGACTTTATTTAATAGATGATTTCGGACTTTTAAATCAAATCGGAAAATAGCTTTTAAACGTAATTTAGACCCATGTTTAGCGAGATAATTAAGTACCACTTGTTATTTAATGCCAAATTGTGACATAACAAGTTGCCTCCCTTGTTGGTTCATGCTACTGTATTATTATGCCCCCCTTCGAAAAAGAGAGTGTATATTGTTTTGCACATGTGAGTCTGTATGTCCGTATGTCCGTCCAGTAGAGGGTTTCCGGATGATAACTCAAGAATGCTTATGCCTAGGATCATGAAACTACATAGATACATTGATCATGACTCGCAGATGACCCCTTTTGAGGTCACTAGATCAAAGGTCAAGGTCACGGTGACCTGAAATAGTTAAATTGTTTCCGGATGATAGCTGAAGAACGCTTATGCTTAGGATCATAAAACTTCATAGAAACATTGATCATGACTCGCAGATGATCCCTATTGAATTTCAGGTCACTAGGTCAAAGGTCAAGGTCACGGTGACCCGAAAATTAAAATGGTTTCCAGATGATTACTCAACAACGTGTATGCCTAGGATCATGCAACTTCATAGGTACATTGATCATGACTCTCAGATGACCCCTAATGATTTTCAGGTCACTACATCAAAGGTCAAGGTCACAGTGACTCAAATTTGAAAAATGGTTTCCGGATGATAACTCAAGAGTGCTTACGCCTATGATCATGAAACTTCTTAGGTACATTGATCATGACTCGCAGATGGCCCCTATTGACTTTCAGGTCACTAGGTCAAAGGTCAAGGTCACGGTGACTTGACACAGTAAAATGGTTTCCGGATGATAACACAAGAAAGCTTACGCCTAGGATCATGAAACTTCATAGGTACATTGATCATGACTCGCAGATGACCCCTATTGATATTTAGGTCACTAGGTCAGAGGTCAAGGTCTCAGTGCCATAAAACGTATTCACACAATGGCTGCCACTACAACTTAAAGCCCATATGGGGGGCATGCATGTTTTAAAAACAGCCCTTGTTTTGAAAATGTTTTCATGTAGTATACTTATATTGATATTTACAAAATTGATGCATATGAATGATAGACTTTACTGAAATCATTTTAATTATACTGAAATCATGACAGTGAATTAATACTGATAATTATTTAATATATTTTGCTTGATACAATCATGTACATCTATATCAAATGAGATCATAATGTAACTTCAGTGATGAATTTCAGTGAATTAAATTAAATCCAAAACATAAGTAACTCCTATATCTCTCTCTCAGCGCGCACACCTAAACATCCTGCAGTGTACCTATCCAGATCCAGATAAAAAGATATGATACATAATTATGTATATAATATTGTTCAGAGGGGATGATTTTACCTCTTTTGTATCAATGTACTGTTTTACTTCTTTAATCAGTTTGTTTAAAGATATATAAACATAGCTCCAGGGTCTTTGCTTCAGGCAATGAATATTTCATATCCTGATCTCTTTTTCTAATGGATATTTTAACTAGTTCCTACATTCAATACAGTCAAATATATGTTAAGTAGTATCTGTACACATTGGTAGATTAAATTTGTACATCAAATATTATTTTTTAATTGTTTTAAAAAGATATAGTTCAAATGTTCATAATAGATTAATTTAGAACCTTAGTCATGCCACGGAGATCTAGAGTCCGTGGTCATGTGGTAATTAAACATTTTTAAATATAACCACTTTTATATGGAGTCCTGACCAGATCTCAAATGCATATCCCTTTTCTCTGTCATCCTGGTCATCTCCTATCAAAATGGCAAATTATATGCAGAACCGTTCTTTATACACAATGGTTGAATGAAAAAATTGACATCCTTTTCACATGGAAATTTCACTTTGACAGTCATGGAAAAAGAGCCTGCACAACACAGATCAAAAATACCTTTTATTTGTGGATAATGCCATATCTTGAAACTCTATGTGCATAAATATATCAAGTCTTCATGAAATCAGGACAACACAAATGTTTTTTAAGTCCTTAATTGACCTGGCTATAGAAATCAGATTATTATAAGTCTATTTATGCCATATGCTTTGTGTATTGTAAACATACACACAATATTGCAGGTACATGATAGCAATAAATAATAACAAAGTCATCCATACTATAAATGTCAATGGCAAAGCCTGTGAGAAAAATTTGAACGCATTGAGTGTAATCACACAACGTGCTCATGGTGAGCTTTTGTGATCGCTTTATGGCCGTCGTGGGCCGTCAACATTTGCCTTGTTAACTCTGTAAATGCCACGTTTATATTTCAATCTTCATAAAATTTTGCCAGAATATAAGTCTCAATGATATCTTGGATCAGTTCCAAAATGGTTACAATTGGCTGAAAAACATGGCTGCCAGGCCCAGGGGGTGGGACATTTTTCTTTATATTGCTATAGTAAAACATTGTTAACACTCGAGAGGTCACATTTAGTTTCCGATCTTCATGAATTTTGGTCACAATATTTGTCCCAATACTATCTTGTTATCTCAGGTGAACGACTTTGGGCCTTTCAGGCCCTCTTGTTTGTTCATTTTACCATTTGAAGAAAAGATATCATTGCACAGATGTCTTTTACTTTAAGAATGTGTTATGCTACATTTCTTATGTGGCTTGTTCGGGGTATATTGTTTAGCACGTGTCGGTCAGTCCGTCAGTCGGTCCGTCCACCAGATGGTTTCCGGATGATAACTCAAGAACGCTTATGCCTAGGATCATGAAACTTCATAGGTACATTGATCAAGACTAGCAGATGAACCCTATCGATTTTCAGGTAACTAGATAAAAGGGTAAGGTCACAGTGACTAAAATGCTTAGGCCTAGGATCATGAAACTACATAGATATATTGACCATGACTGGCATATGACCCCTATTGATGTTCAGGTCATTAGGTCAAAGGTCAAGGTCACAGTGAGTCAAAAAAGTTTAATGATTTCCGGATAATAACTCAAGAATGCTTACGTCTAGGATCATGAAACTTTTTTTTATATATATTTTTTTATTCAAATCATACATACAATGTAAACATGTATATGATCATACAACATAGTGATTGTACAAAGCAATAAAGTTCAGACATGTTATACAAAATATGCTAATATATATATAAAAATTGGAGAGAGAGAAGAAAAGAACAACAGAGGAATAGTTATGAAAAATGAGTTGTATAGAGTCGGAAGAAAGCATACTGGACGTGTGTGTTTTGTTGTATATTCACAATGATCTTGTCAGATTGAAAAAAATAAACAAAAATAAACAAAACTATTTTAGAGAGATAAACTAACATTTGAGTGAAATGTATATAAGTGGACAAAACATTATGAGAATTTAATCCGATTCCATTTTTGTTCAAATATTTGTAATATGTCATTACTGAGGGCTATTTTTTCTCGATCTGGATTTTTAGTTTAAGACTATGGACAAAACAATTAAAATTTGGTACTTGTTTTTTGTACTTCATGTTTAAGATAAAATATTTCATCAATATAACCATATAATTCACAATATTATTACAGTCTATTGATTTCAATGAGTTAATTCCGAAACTTACATTTAAGAAAGATAGTTTAACGTTTAGTTGATGTTGTTCAAGAAAAGATATTAATTGATTCCAAATAGGTTGGATGTGTTTGCACTCCCAAAAAGATGTTCTATAGTTTCAATATTTTCAATGCAGAAGTCACACAGATTTGAATTAGATAATTTGCATTTAAAGAGATATTTATTTGTAGCTATAATTCTATGGATGTATTTATATTGAAAGTTTCTCAGTGTGCTTTCAATAGTTGCTTTATATGGCACGGTAAATATGTGTTTCCAATAAAGTTCATTTTCTCCAAAAAGGACTTGCCATTTATTTTGGATTTTGGAGTTTTCTGTAGGGTTTTTAATTTGTAGTGTGTAAAATATTTTATTTGTTTTGTTTTTTCTTCAAAGTATGGGTATGCTTTTGATAAGTGTGAAGTACTTCAGAAAATTATTTGAAGGTATTTCGTATATGTTGCATATATTATCAAAAGAGTAGAAATCCTTAATTCTGTAGTCATATAATTGGTCGACATATTTAATGCTTCGTTCAAACCAGTCTTTATAGAAAAACGTCTTATTGTTTGAAGTTATGTCTTTATTGTTCCATAAAATTGTTTTACTGCTGGTTTGGGTTTCTAAGTTATGAGTGACATCACTCCACGCTGATAGAGCATCAGACAGAAATATGTTTTCGTTTGCAATTTCATGTAAGATAGTATTGCTGATGTTGCATTCAAAAAGTAAGGAGTCACCATATTTTTTTAGGATTTTCTGGTAGAATAATTTCCATTTACTCGTATTGGTATTATCTAGGTATCGTTTAACCCAGCTGCATTTGATTGGATTCAAGAATGAGTCAATGTTCGTTAATTGGATACCTCCATTTTCTACAGATTGAATTAACTGAGTTCGTTTTATTTTATCAGGCTTACCGTTACATATGAAATTAAATATTTCTGATTTAATATCGTTTATAACATCATCTGGTGGATTTGGGAGAACTGTTAATACATATATTAATTTAAAAATAGTTTTCAAAACTGTGTTTTTTCCGATTAGTGTAAGTTTGCGATGATGCCATGATTGTAAGCAATTTTTAAAATTCTGTAATTTAGGTAGTATGATTTTAAGAACTGTATCCTTTTCATTATTTGTGAATGTAATTCATAACGTTGTGGCTTCATCGGATGTCCAATTAAATTTCAGTTCTTTTTTATATTGAACATTATTTTGTTTTAATTTACCTAATCGTAGCACAGTACATTTACTTTTGTTTAGTTTAAGACCCGATGTCATTCCGTAAAGGGTTAGCGACTCTATTAGGTTATGGAAAGAATCGTAATTGTCATTTAAAAAATAAGTTGCATCGTCAGCAAATAGGGATTGTTTGATTTCTTCGTCAAGTTCTAGTGATATGCCTTTTATGTGTTTATTTGATTGGATGTGATGTGATAGATACTCGATGCAAATAATAAATAGCGATGATGAGAGTGGACATCCTTGTCGAACTCCTCGTTCGATGTTAAAACTGTTTGAAAAGAATCCATTGTGAATGATTATACTGTTAATATCGGTATAGAATAGTATGAACCATTGAATGAGATTTTCACCAAATTTCATATTTTCTAAGCAAGAGAACATAAATGAATGATCAAGCGAATCGAATGCCTTTTCAAAGTCTGCAAAGAATATTAGACCAGGATTATTTGAATTGTTGAAATAGTTTATGCATTCTTGTATAAGACGAACGTTTTCAACAATGTAACGTCCTTTTATGAAACCAGATTGAGATTTTGAAATGATTGATGGTAATATTTTTTTAATTCTGTTTGCTATACTTTTAGTTGAAATTTTATAATCATTGTTTAGTAAACTTATCGGGTGCCAGTTTGATAAGGATTCTAAGTTTTTTCAAGGTTTTGGAATAAGTGATATAATACCTTGTTTTTGTAGCGTAGTTAAGTTTTCGTTGTTAAATGAATAGTTAAGTGAATTAATTAGATGTGTTTTTATATCATTCCAGAATATTTTATAAAATTCGATTGTGATGCAATCAGATCCTGGGCTGTTGTTATTTTTCATTTCTTTTAGGGCTAATCCACATTCATATTCATTAAGCAATCCGTCGCACAGTTGTTTTTCCTCTTGGTTTAAAGAGTGATGCGTATTTTTAAAAAGGGTGTTATTTTCAACATTTTTTCGTTTATAGAGGGTTTCGAAAAATAAACGTTGTTCTTCTAGTATTTAAGTTCTGTTTGTTACATCTTTGCCATTGACTACTAATTTGTGTACAGTTTTTTGTTCACTTCTACGTTTTTCAATGTTTGCGACATATTTTGTATTTTTACATTGTGTTAAACATGCTGTGCACGCGCTCTTAGTATTATTCCACTGAGATGTGTATGATAGAATCCATCTAATATTTGTTTTTTTTAATGTTATTTCATGTTCAATGTCTGTGGTATCTTTTGTGTTTGTTTGATGCAATTGTTTTTCAAGTGTTTCAATGGTTTTGATGGTTTCAGTTTCAAGTTTGTGTGTTTCTTTTTGTTTAAATGATGTGTATCTAATTGTTGTGTTACGTATATTTCCTTTAATTACTTCCCATAACGTGTTTGGGTTTGCATCTTTATTACTTTGAACTGTATTTAATATTTCCTGTTTTATTTGTGTTTGATATTGTGTATCTAATAAGATGCTGTTGTTAATTTTAAAGTATCCTGGGCCTCTTTCAGGTTGTTTATTGTGCAGTTTAAGTTCAACTAGAGAGTGGTCAGTCATAAATCCTGGTTTTATGTTACATGTATCAATAATGTTGCAAAGAGATTCAGATATTAAAAAATAGTCTAATCTACAAAATATTGTTGGTTTTGTGTTTGAGTGCCAGGTGAATTTGGCTTTCGTTTGGGTATATTGTACGCCAGATATCTATCGTATTGTAGTTTTCAATTATGTTATTTAAAATGTTTCTATTTTTAGTATGAGTATAAAGGTTTCCATTCTTTTTATCTATTTATTGGTTCAGGACAGTATTGAAATCACCACCGATTATAATATTTTTATCTTGGTTATTAATTATAAAGGATTGTAATGTTTCGGAAAATGTGGAATCGTCTATGTTAGGGCCGTAGACGTTGACTAATGTTATTTGTGTTTCGTGTATTTTGATATCTATACTTGCTTGTCCGCCAATTATTATTTCCTTAAAGTTGTCGACTGTGACCCCTATATTTTTTTATCAGAAAGGCAATGCCTTGTTTATTAGTGTGTTCTCCACTGAGATAGATTTCTCCGTCCCATTCATCTTTTAAGGTTTGTGCTAAAGTAGGTGTTAAATGACAATCTTGTAAAAGGCATATACTATTTTTTTTTTCGTCTAACAATTTGAAGATTTTTATTCGTTGTCTTTATTGTTTAATCCTTTAACATTTAAAGTACATAATTTAATCATTTAAGTAGGTGGAGGGTGATGTGAATTGTTATTTTGTATGTGCTTGTCCAGTAAGTTTCTATTTTAAAATATGTCCAGTTGGTTTCTCTTATAGGACATAACATGTCCATACATACAAACAAAAATAGAAAACAACAATTAGGAATACAAAAAGATTAATATTCCATAGACTTGAAGAAGTAGAAAGAGCTAGTCACAAAAGTAAAAAGTAAATAATAGACTTGTCCCTAGTAGAGACATAAAAAAAAGAATAAAATAAAACATATGAACACACAAAAACAAGCAATGTGCTTCTGCAAGGTAAATTGCCCTAAATATAAGACATAAATTATCGGTATCTAATGTTCTCAAAGCGGAAGTTTAAAAAAGTGGGTATGAGTAATAATAAGAATTTCACTGGAGTATGTATTTTATAAGTTTAAGTAATTAAGTTACTCTAAGTATAAGACGTTACTTTTCGGTATGTAAGATTTAAAAAATAAATAAATAAATAAATAAATATGTTTGAGGTTTATGTATATTCATATTAAATGTCACATTGTAATATGTTTATTATAAGTTTTAACAAAAGAGCATACTTAAGGATTTAAACATAAAATGTTTTTACGTATTTGTACTATATTCATTACAGAAGAGTTAAAAAAACACACACAATACAAGTATATTAGGTGGTAAGCCGGGTTCCGATTACCAAATATTGATAAACACAATACCAATGTCAATGTTGTATACATACAAAAGGTAATATGGTTATTCTGTGGTATACATAAATTGTACATACGTATTTGTACTATATCCATTACAGAAGATTTAAAAAATACAATACAAGTACATTTGGTGGTAAGCCTGGTTCCATTAGCAAATATTGATAAACACAATATCAATGTTAATTTTGTATACATAAAGATGTAATATGTTTATTCTATGCTTTAGCTATATAGCATATATATGGAATTATACATAAATTGAATATACATATGTATGCTATATTCATTACAGAGTAGTTAAAAAATCAATTACAAGTACATTTGGTGATAAGCCGGGTTCTGATAAACTAGTATTTATGAAAACCTTACCACTGTTAGTTTTGTAAAAGTAAAAGTTTAAACGTGAAAACAATACAAATACAGTTGGTGATATACAGGGGTATGTTTAACAAGTGTTGGTCAAAAAAAATATATCAATGTAAGGGTTGTAAACAACAGACACGTTAGACAATTAAGCAATACATTTTATGGTATTTCAGATACTGTTTTACAAGTATTAGTTCACTACAATATTATTGCACACTGTGTATATATCATATGCTGTGAGCATAAAAAGATTTGTTTAAAAAGTGCTTAGTTTTAACAAAACGTAAATATCACTACTATTATTTTATAGATCAATAATATCACGCTTTTATGGTAAGCATTAATCCTAAAAATAGCTTTTTAGTCAAAGTCAGCTTTTTGTTAACATCAGAAGTAAAAAAGTAACACAGATAAAATGAATGCTTATGTGTGCCAAAAGACTAGCGACAAAAAGGCATGGATGAAATCATTACTAATCTATACATCAAACAACAACATGTATACTCGTTGGAACAGGCTATAATATTCAGGTGTGCATGTATTTTTACCTCACTTAAGAAAAATTAGTATACTTCGCACCGATCTCGACTCTGTTTTTCGGAGATAAGAAAAAAAAAAACGCTTTCGTGTAGAAATTATCTATTCTTATTCTAATAATTATTGTCATGTCTTGTCAATTGTCGTTGTCAATATGATGAAACTTCATAGGTACATTGATCATGACTTGCAGATGATAAGGTCACTAGATCAAAGGTCAAGGTCAAAGTGACTCAAAACAGTAAATAGTATCCGGATGATAACTAAAAATGCTTATGCCTAGGACCATTAAACTTCATAGGTACATTGATCATGACTGGTATATAACCCTTATTGATGTTCAGGTCACGTGGTCAAAGGTCAAGGTCACAGTGACTCATAACAGTAAAAAAGTTTCCAGATGATAACTCAAGAATAGTAAGGCCTAGGATCATGAAACTTCATTGGTGAATTGATCATGACTGGCAGATGATCCCTTTTGATTTTCAGGTCACTAGTCAAAGGTCAAGGTCACAGTGACAAAAATGTATTCACTGAATGGCTACCACTACAACTGACAACCCATATGGGGGTATGCATGTTTTACAAACAGCCCTTGTTTGTCTTAGGTTGGTAAATGCTCATCTCGGTCAATTTTAGGTTAAGTTTGAAAGTAGGTCATATGTGGTCCAAACTAGGTCAACAAACCAAATCACAGAATAGGTTAGTGAACACTCCAGAGGTCACATTTTCTTTTAGATCTTCATGAAAATTGGACAGAATGTTATCTCGATGAAATAAAGTTTCATTTTGAAAGTTGGTAGTTTGTCAAAAACTAGGTCATTAGGTCAAAATATAGAACACTTCCTTTATCTAACTTCAGGTCACATTATCTTCCTGATTTTCATGAAAATTGATTACAATGTCCATCTTAATCAAATCAAAAGCTGAATTTGCAAGTTGGTCATGTGCAGACTAAAGCTAAATTACAACTTAGTCAAATCATACACAAGTTTTTGACACTATAGAAGGAGTTTTGGGTGAGCGATACAGGGCTATCTGGTTTTGAACAGCCTGTAGTAAGAAAGGGAAGGTATTGTATTTGTTTAAAAAGTAACATTTTATTGTTATTGGAAGTAACTGAGCATAATATGATGTCATAGTTTTGGTTATTTTGCTCACTTGTTATGATGTGACAAGGTGAGCTTTTGTTATCACTCTTTTTCTGCTGTATTTTATCCAAAGTTTATTGTGAACACATAGATATCATTTTACAATGTTAAAATTAGGGTGTCACCTCTTTGCCAGATTCTTATGAAACTAGTCACCTCTATATCATTTTGGGTTTCATATTCTATCAAAAATTAGGGCACTATGTCAAATATAAGAAAAGGTCTGTTAATACTTTAGTGGTCACATTCTCTTTCTGATCCACTTGTAAATTGGTTAGAACATTATTTTAAATGATTTCAAAGTCAAGATTGAAAGTAACATACTAGTATTCAACATTTAGGTCACAAGGTCTAGTCTCAGTGATTAACAGGTCACGTTCCAAAGTGGGTCATGTGCTTCCAAGCATTTGATCAATAACTAAAATCATTAAAATCTATGTTAACACTTACATTTTTACCTGATATTCATGGCAGTTGATCAGAATGTTCAAATAAATTAAAGTAGGGACTCGATAACAAGGCTCAACTAGATCGGATGGACGCAAATAGTTTATTCATACTCACAATGCCTTTTTTCTAGATCTTCATGAAAAGTTAGTTAACACCACTAGGAAACAATCAGTTTCAGGTGAGCCACATTGTGCTGTTAAAGCTATCTATGTATAGTATAGATTGTTACAAAACCTTATTTATCAATGAAAAAAAATGGCTTTCTAAAAGTTGTAGTCTTGGATGATATATTCCTCAACTTATAATCTACGACAATCTTTTGAGAAGAAAAACAAAATTTTACTATTATTATACCCCAACATACTGTGATTGTGGGCTAGCACAGGAAGTCTCAATTATGTTCCTCGAAAAATAATGGGTTAGCATATTGTTGCTGTTTTATCCAGTTGTTTGGACCATCACTCCCAAAACAATTGTAAGTTCAAATATGAGATATTTAGGTAAATAAATCTCATTGAAAGGAGTGCAGTGTCCAAGAACGAAAACGATTGCACCACAACTATTAACTATTGACCTGCGGATAAATGACAGGCAATAAAAATTACACAATTGCGGCGATGTAGATTAACTTAAATGGATGCTTATTTATTTTATGCTTTCCAGTGATTTATACAGAATTATCAGTGAAATAAACTGGTATTTCACTGTTTTAAACAGTGAAAAATAACAGTGAAAATATCGATATTTTCGCTGCTTTTCTGGGAAAATCGATATTCCACCGAATCCAACAAATATCCTCTATATATCCATCCTCTTCAAAAGCATCGTCAAACCAGTTCTTTCAGATTAAACTGATACAATCTGCGTTTCATTCAAAAAACAAATCCGATCGTTGACATTTTTAAATATTTTAACAGTCAACAAAAAGACAACATTTCATTTGACAGAAAATGTCACTTACTAATTTGAGAAAATAGACAATGTTCTCTATTTAGTGCATCTTGTACCACCAGATGGCAACTGTTTCTTTCACTGTCTAAATCATGCAGTGGCAAGAGATTTTGATAATTCTCAACTGTTTCGAAATCTGATCTGCCAAAGAATTGTCAATGCTTGGGACTATTGGCAGAATAAGGTACACATGTATCATGGCATGCCATGTCATTAGATATATACAAAACTGGTATGCTGGATGGTATTTGGTGGGTACATGCGTCTGAAATTGAGTCAGCCTCTTCTTTACTAAAGTTTGACATCATTGTATTTTTAAAGGGCGTAAATCAAAACGGCCACAAACCACATTGGTCACATATCCAATAAATTCAAATGAAAAAAAGAAAATTCTTTGCTGCTTGGAAATGATAATTTCTAAGTATTGTACCGTCTCGTAAATCATAAAAATTCTACGCAATCCACGGAAAACTCAAACACGACAAAAAATAACAGTAATTTGAGTAAAACTGAAAAATATGTATCCCAAACCGCTACACAATCGACCAGGTCCGAGGCGCCTCGTTTTCAGGACCATTCTTACTCAATGCCTGCCACAAACTCTCATGTTTATATAGAACATCCTTATGCACAATTAAATCATGCATCATCACATCGTACTGATCCATGTGGTGAAACGTCCGATAGTAATCAAATAGTACAGCTTTTGGTGACCGTATAAAAGCAACACATGTAGATTTTAAATTTATTATTTGAAAATAAATACAAATAGTGCAATGTTTATAGATACTATTAAAATGTGATTGATTCAAGCAATCAAACGATTTGATAAAATGTGATTACCATATTTAAACATTAATTCAAATAAGATATAAATAACTTTGAGGTTGATGACGTTACAGTGACTCGCTACCTTTAGAACGGTGGGTGACGTGACAGTCGCTACCTTTAGTACGGTATGTGACGTGACAGTCGCTAACCAGAATGACTTTTAAACAGTAGTTAGAAATATACAAATTAATTGAGTCATAGTATTTTGGTACTTATGACAATATATATTTACATGTGTAAAATTGTCAAAGTGTTATATCAATGGTATTAAATACATGTTTTGGTTGGTGACATAATGTCGCTGACCTACCTTGCATTTATTCCTTCATTATGGTAATATGAAATAACTTTGATTTTAAATGCTCAAAAGGGAAAATAAAACAAATATGCTGCCTTGCCCTTGTCAAATCTTAATACAGTATGCAACATGGAGAAATCATTGCTGATGCCAGTGACGATCATGTGCACTTGTAAATGCAAATCTTTGTTCGCTGCAAAATTTGTTTATAGTTTAATGCATTCCAGCAACTTTCACATATATATCTTCTCTTCAGGTATACATAACTATTAAAGTATAGGTCACTTTATGGTTTGGATAATTACTAATAAAAAATATTGAAGTTAATAAGTTACAAGGACTGTTTTGTTGCTCTAATCCGCAGTTGGTATTCGAACCATATATATTTTTACAAGATTTGTGCAAAATAAATTGACTTTATCTAAACTACAAGGCGAAAAATTAGCACTATTTTACAAACAGAAGCTTTTGTGGGCTTTTCAAACATTACCTCAAGTGAGCTTTTGAACTGACAATACAATGTTCTAAATCATAAGAAAAGTTCAGTTTAATGTAATTCTTTGTAAAATAATCCTCAGCAAGGTAATCATGCTATTATACAGCATTGCAATTTACCTATATATTTTTTCAAAAGGTCAGATAGCTAATTGGTAGAGCAACCAAGGCCGGTATCATTAGATGGGTCATTAGTGGTTTGGGTTCGAATCCCGATCTGACCTTCGTAGTTAAACTTGTGGTTGCAAGCTTGCAACTGATAGTGTGTCAATCTGTTTTGGGCAGGGTTTTGGGCTAACAGTTCAGTTCATCAGGTCACATGAAACCCTTTAATATGACCCGTTTGTTGTTTAATTGCTGATTAACATAATAATTAAAAGTTAATTTCCTAATTTTTATACCAGTCTTTACGAACTCCACATTCTTCTGCTAGGAAGTGCCTTTAATGATTTAATTGAAATATTATCTTTATTAAAGTTTTTGAGAAGGCGCAACTTCAGAGAAGGCTTGATATCCGTATATCTGTTCCCTGCATTGAGACTGTTCTATATGGAGAACACTCGTGACTTCTTCACAAATACTTAAATAGCTGACGCAGTTCACAAATATATTGTAAAAAGCAATCGATTTGATTCTTAATATGCTACAGAACGACTCTCAACCTTCTTCCCTCTTTTGCCATAATCATGTATTTCAAAACTTCTTATAATCTTTCCCACGAACTCTGTCAATCCTTTTTTTCACCCTTCAAATGTTAACCTATAACATTTCTTTTTCCTTTTTAACAAATGAAACTCTATACTCATAGTTTCTCTTTCTTTTTCTTGCATGCCAATATTATTGTTAAATCATCAAAAACCAACTATGTTCGTCTAACAACATGTTATTGTATTTGTATAAGGAGAAGTACTATATAAGACATTGTCTTTCGTTCCCATCCTATCCAAACATGTTAACTGTATAAATGTTGTATGTAATTCGATGTAAACAATATGTATTGTTTAAAATAAATATGTTAAACTAAACAGTGTTTTTAAACATAAAAGTAATTTCTCTTAATATTACTAGTAAAGTCAAGATGAAAAAAACATCAACACATGGCATAACAAATCTCACATTGAGCTATAGACGAAAAAGAGCCTCAGTATGCATGATTTCAAAATTTTATTTGAATGATGTGCTGATGATAATCAACATTGTCTTCGTTGAAATATTATTTTTGTTCCCACGGTGTTTTTTTTTGTTCCAATCGGGTCTAAATCCAACATTGCCGCCAAGATGGATGGCCTTACATAAATCACAAAAATACTGTGTTTTCACAAATGG